>NW_006800598.1:191550-195608 GCF_000485575.1 Poecilia formosa | reverse complement strand
AATGTCATAAAAATGATCAGAATCGTTTCTATCAAATAAAAACATTGTGCTCTTTATTCAGAAATGCCCCAAAACAATTAAATAATCACATCAAAAGTTAGAACCGCTCTCTTTAGTAATTTCTTTGATTGCCAAATATATTAATGTGTGTGAGAAAATGTGTCAATGGCAGGTATTAACTTAAAATACTTTGTAGAACGGCACTTTATAAAGTTCGGTCCATTCACTTGTATTACCTTACTGGCACATATTCCACATTCAATATGGTGGACGCTGTTACATATTGCAGCAACGGCCGACCCGCTCCATGAGGCGTCTACGTTTTTATGTCTATGCCGGCCCGGCTGGCTCTGCTCCGAAGCAGGACCCTAAAAAGCAGGACCAGCCTCGAAAAATAGCCTGTGGAAATGCTCGGAAAGCGAGCGGAGCCGGGCCGGGCCGAGTCGAGCCGGTGGAAAAGGGGCATAAGAGGCCCCCTCAGTAGAGCTAATTTTTATTTTTATTTTTTTTGCTAATAATTTCTATGTAATTATAATATCAAAAACACACTATTTCACTATGAAGTGATTTGTTTTTACAATAATATATAGTTGATAATGTATGTAGAAATCATTATTTTACATACATTTTATGGATAAAAAGAAAAAAAAAATCCTCTAGGGGGCCCCTGGTGGCCGCGGTAGGTGCCGCATCTTCACCGGTATAATAAGCTGCTTTGCAATGTACAGAGCATCCAAACGTCCAAAGCTCCGGTCAGAAGTTAAGTTAGCAAAACAATGTCTCAAAAAAGGACTTATCCTTCAGAGAGGGAGAAAAGAAAGAGGAAGAATAGAAAAAAAGCCCAGATAAAGGTATGTTTTAAAGTGCCTTGGTAATGTAAAAGATTAGTAAAGATTATTAGTAAAGATTAGTAAAGCTTGATAGCAACCTGGAACGATCCAGTTAAACAGCCAAACATTTATGCTAGGGTCTTTGTGTTTGTGTGAAACTGAGTTTAAACTTTAAATGATTTGAAGGACAGAAGCTGATTTATAAACCTTTGCTGATGAAGATAATATTAGGGGATAAGATGGGCTTCACGCGTAATTATCAGCCAATCACGATCCCCAAAAATTAAGGAAATCAGCGCCCAGAAATCAACTGGTTGATAAATCAGTTGGCCAATAAATTTATCCTATATTATACATGTATAAACAGCACTGCCAGAGATGCAATAAGTTTATAGCAGGTGTGTGAATTATCTAATGATTGGACTGCTGATTCCAGCCAGTCCACATTGTTAGCAGAACTAGAGGGCCCCAAAACCAAATTTCGCTTAGGGCCCCATGGAGGCTTGGGCTGGCCCTGCACAAAAGTTATCTATTTTCAGTTGTAAATTCTATTAGTGAAAGGCATTACTTTCAGTTCACACTCCACACCAAATGGTGGTGGTAATGTCCACTTTCAGTTTTTTTTTTTTTTTAAAGTGCCATAAAAACTAGTAGAAGAAAAGCAGCATCACTGTGAAGCCATGGAGGAGAGGAGATGCTCTTCAAATTCGCCATTCTTTACTCACTCAATACTTACTGTTCTTAGGAAGGAGAAATGTTAGTTTGTGTGGAGTAATACTGGAATACTGTGACATTGAATTAAACCAATCCTCTACTTTTCACATTTCCTCGAATGCATACCTATTTTTTTTAATGTGCTAATTTCACATGTTGTCAGTAAAGTTTATTTGTTTGTTTGTTAATTTGTTTCACCTTGAAAGTGTGTTGTAATTTGATCCTTCTGTGTCCTGGTAGCCTTATATGTTTGCAGTACTGTACCGTGTGTGAAGAATGTAATGCACAAAGTGGCAAAGCAGAAAAATAAAAGACATTGATAAGTAGCTAAAAACTGTAAATTCTGTCCTAGCAAGACCAGCTGTCCTTATTTCACCACTGGGATGTGATCCATCTTCCTGTTGTAGACCAGACCTCCTTTGTCCTACTACCTTTCTATCTGGCTGTCTTGACTGCATAACCTCCTCCCTTCCTGCATAATTCCTCTCTCGGGGTCAAGGGTCAGAGGTTATGGGTCAATTTAACCCATATTCTTTTCTCTGCTACCCCCAGCTGTGCCTTGCTTTGAACATCTATTGGCCCTCCTTTTCTTCTGTCCATCTGTTGTTTAGCTCTTCCTCCGGCCCATGACTCAGTGACTGAATAAAAACTCAGACTGTGGTGAACTTTGCAAACACCAACTATTTTCCCTAAACTTCACTATCTGAATAAAAACAAACATTTCCCCTGACTGTCATATCTACAAATATGCACATTGTAGTCTCAAACTACTGTGTATATTACAAACAGAATATAAAAGGAATTAAAAAAGTTCAATGAAAAGACATTGAACATGTTCAATAGTTAGAACCTCTTGCTGTGTGGTCAAAGCAGAATATTTATAATAATATCATAAAGCTACCTGTAGTATGTGACATTATTCCTCAATCCAGTTATCCACAGTGTCACCTACAATATGTTGTATTTAGCATGTTCTTATGTGTGATAAGAAATAAATTACATTGCTAAGAAATCTAATTAAATGAGATTGATGATGTTAAGAAAATAAATTTAAAGTATGCTAGTTTTAAAACTTAACATGTCTCGATTGAAATAGCCTGTTTATAGTTTTAAAATCAGTAACTTATTCTGGCCTATTGACCTTTATGTTACCTGTAGTTACAGCAGATGGTTTGCTAAGATCTTTTGAACTGCCATTTGTCTGTGTGGGAAAAACTATAAGTAGAAGTTCCAACTTTCACACTCATCTGTGAAAAGCCGTAAACACAGCAGGAGTTCCTGGCTTTAGATAGAGGGTCAGAGATAGCTCCTGGTTGGATGAGCAAAGATACGCCTTATTTGAATAAATTAAAGATAAGAATACGTCTTTTACAATAAAACTTTCTACACAGAAGTAACAAATTAGATTTGCTCTCGCAATTATCCAAAGACGTCTTTGCACGTCTTTGCTTTTCTTTCTTTCTTTCCTTCTTCTTCTTTTCATTTATGTCAGGTAAATGAATGTATGTCTCTCTTGTTCTGCTGTTTCTGTTGTAATTTTATGCGTTGTCTTCTATTGGATTAAACTGCAATTCTGTGACGTCTGCACTCATTGTTGTTTTTGTGTGGCTACACGCGCCCCGCCGGGGGAACCTGGGATCGAAGGAGATAGAGCCAAAAGAGTTTTCTTAAGAAATATTATAACCTAGAATCTTCTTCAACAATGATCAATGATTAAATTGTTTCATGAAGTTTGAACTAGGGCATATAGTTTATATTCAAGTATATATTCAAGTAATGTTGAGCGCTTCAGAGTGACGCTGTTAGCAGCAGTCAGTGGAAGACACAAACGACTGTGTCAGTTACTATGCTGCTAAGAAAAGTTATAAAATCAGGTTTTCAATAAATAAATAAATAAAAAATAGAGAAAGGGAGAGCGAGAAAAAGGCAAGAGTGTCAATTTATAGCTCAGTTTTTCTCCAAGAGGTGGGTAGACTGTATGAGATTATCAACCATTTAACATAGTTAGCTTAGCTACAGACTACTGATTACCTCCATTTCACTAGCATTTAATGAATTGAGAAAAAATTTGCCAACATATTCATATATTTAACTTGTTCCTTGTGCCTTTTACCACTTAACAACAGATTAGTCGGTCAGCAGCAGCTCTAACTCATGTCCCTCCTGACCTGGCCTCTCCTGGGTGAAATTAAAGCTGCAGTATGTCACTTTTATATAAATATATTTTTTCCACATATTTGTTAAAACTGTCATTATGTTGAGACATTATGGTATTAGAGGTAATCTGTGAAAAATCTATTTCCTCTGCTTTCTCTAGAAACCACCCACCAAGTCTCCACCCTTTGTGGGTCTGCTTTGTTGTTATTACCCTGCCATTGAGAGTACACTTTAGCTGGTTGGGTGGAGAAGAGCCGGTTAATCCTCCTGGCTTCATTTTCTCTCGTGTAATTCTTTAGGCGGCTGGCCAAGGCTTGGAGCCTGCAGAGGCGCAATAAGTGGATATGCAGCGTATGC
>NW_006800598.1:180471-190375 GCF_000485575.1 Poecilia formosa | reverse complement strand
AAGATACTAGAGAAGAACCCTCAAGCTCCCAGGCCTCTGGTAGAGGACCCGAGCTCAGAGGATGAAAGAGAGACCACCCACGGAAGGTGAGAAAACTATTAATCAACTTTGAGAGAATTTAAAATAGACTATGTGGAGAGTCCTACAGTAGTAATTTCTCCTTGTTGGATGACCCAGTTAGGAGACATCACATTCATCTTCATTTTCTACTGAAGATATCACTACCAAAAATCCGTCACTGGAATAAAACTCAGAGGTGATCAGATAAGAACTGACCCCCACTACAAAAGTAAGACCTGAGACTTACTTTGGAGTCAACCTCCAACTGAAACACGAGATCTCTGAACCTTTTTCTTCTAACCTGCTGGCCAGGAAGAAGATTTGTCTCAAAACTTTCAAAGTGTTTATTGGAGAATTTCTAGAAATCGTTTTGCGTACCCCACGATTCTGCATTCCCATAGAGATCTATGGGTCTCTTGACGCATCTACCTGCAGAGGCCTGCTGTGGCATTCTCTCCATTCCTTGATGAGAAGGTTCCTTGGTATTTTCCAAACCAAAGTACCAGAGGTTCTGCTGAGAAACTCCATATGGGATGCCAGCCCTCACATCTGCCTGAATAGAATGAGTTTTTTTTTGTTGTTCATCAATTTTTGGAGTTTTGGACATTGGTTTTACCCGACTGACAATTGACTCAAAGTGAGCCCGTTCCATTTTTTTAAACTAAGACTATTGTAAATTGCTTTTCTGTTGCATTCTTGCTTAATGTTTCACTGATTATATTTGTGGTGATCCTGGGTGCTCAGGTTGTTTTGCTGCTGCTTCTCGCTCCTTCCACCAGGGACCGCCTGGTGGATGATCTCTGGTGGGCGTGACCGGCGACCCTGGGATCCTCACACCTGTCGGTGATTGTCTCATCTCCGCAGAGGCTTAAGAGTGGAGTCAGCCAACACATCGATGCCAGAGTGTTAACCAGTAATGGTACTGCAGGCCATCATATAGCGTTTGTTGACTCCTTGTGAACCTCCCAGTGACTCCTGTTGTGTTTCTTCGTTTTTCAGACAACTCTCTCGTGACGTCGTGGTCCGACCACTCGAGGCTTTTGAGCTCCTGGCTGTACCTGGCGTACTTACCCCTCGTTGGCTGCCTTCCTCGTTCTGCCCCAGTGAGCTGAGGTCCGTATCTGTCCGCCCTCCAACGCCGTCCGCTGGATCTTCCCAAGACACTAGCTGGTTCCGCAGCAGAACCCCCACACCCGAAAACACCCCGGGAAATCCCAGTCCACCCCCGCTTACCTGCCGCCTGACCTCTTCTCCATTTCTCCCTTGTGTTTTCTTATTCTCTTCTTTCTTTGATATCCAGTTCATATCTATTTTGCAGTTGTACAGGGCTTGAACCCAGATTTCTTTTGAAGATTAGCCTGAGCACATGGTTGAATTTTACAACTTTGCTTCAAAGTGGTGGGCCAGTCTGAGTTTGTACAGTGACCTAACTTCCTGCCCTTTTGGTTTGACCTTCCTCCTCCTTTGGCAGAGGAAGGAGGATACTCTGTTCTACAACATTGTTGTACTGTATTTGTGGTTCTGCAAATCTGATTTTTCCCTTTGAAATTAGTTTTGAAGTTATTTTTCAATATTCCATTTTTTAATATTCCATTTCATTTTGTCAGTTTGTTCATTAATCTGATTTGATTCTGATTTTATTCAAAATATATATTAATTTTTGTCTTTTTATTAGTAGCTAGATTGCATGCCAGTAGTTAAATAAATATGTTATTCACAGAATATTTCAACTGTAAAGTTGGGCTATTTTATTAATAAATTCTCAGACTTGATCAGAAATCAGTGTGTCAATGATCATTCCTTGTTGTGTGAAGAGTTGCTTCTGCTGGTGGCCTGAATTAATTCCTTCAGGAGAGACTGAGTTTAGCTTATGACTCCAGAGTTGCTGAAATTGGTGCCCTGATTAAACAAAAAAAATGTAATTTTTTATTAATAATTTGATCAATAATAAATTATTGATTGCAATTATTAATAATTACATGAGACAAACACTGATGCAAGTTCTGATTCCCAACAATTTTGATGCCACCTTATGACACTGGTATAACAGTTTGGTTTCCAGAATTCTGATTCCCAACATCTTCATGGTCTCACCTTGTACCACCAGGCGTCCCAGTGCTGTGCGTCTCATTCTGGTACCAGGCCGATTGGCAGCACACACATAAACACCGGAGTGCTGCAGGGTGACATCTGAGATCATCAGGTTGCCCGTCCCGACGACCTGTATACCCTCCACTCCAATAGAACGTCCATCTGACGGATACATACACACAGAGCGCAAGAAATGCTTTGTGAAACTACATTAAAAAAAATAAGTGTTACTTAGCAGAATTCCTTCTTATGAATTCTGCCTGAGAAATCCCAAGGTACCTAGCCTGCTCCAAGAAACAATGGGCCGAGGGTTTCCTGTGGCAATGCACTCCAAAATGGCAGTCTGATGGACAGTGATGGTAAGATTCTGGGGCCCAGACAGGATGACTGGCTCCTTATAGATTCTAGGAGCTCCACCTTATTTGATTAGTTAGCACAATAAACAAACATATATAAGTTAAGATAAAACACTGACACACAGTTGTATACTATGTAGTGTATATGAATCAGCTGGCAGTATTGCAGTTATAGAACTGATAAGTTATCAATGGATTGTGACTGATGTACTCCAGTTGGGTTGTAATCCAGAATGTCAAACAAGTTTTATGTTCTAAATTGGATAAGTTTCCTGGTCAAAAGTTTCAAGAAAGAAATCATTCACAAAACCTTAAAACATCCAATATAAAATCGGAACCCCTGGCTTTCCTGATCTGCAAATGAGTAAAACATTATCAGTACATATGTCAGAAAGAAAATAAGAGTAAATAGAAAAAAATAAGTGCTTTTTCTTCAAGTTAATAACTCATCTGCATAATTATTGTCTGAACATCAAGGTAAGAACCAACAGGCATACTTTCACAAGCATTATTGCATTATTCCTTTCACCATGACGCCATGATCCACTCTCTCTCTCTCTCTCTCTGTCTGTCTGTCTGTCTGTCTGTCTGTCTACCAACCAACCACAAGTGTTGTGTACGTACCTGTAACATTGAGTGTGGCGTCATGACTGTAACGAGTGTTTGCAATATTGGTGGCCACACAGCGAAAAATTCCTGTGTCTGCCTTCCTTACACCTGTTACTTGTAAGATACCCATTGGTAGAAGAGTGTACCTGGACAAGAAGCCAAAAGATATAACAAACTGTTAATATCTCTACCTCCCATTCAGAAATGTGAAAATAAAACTCTTGTGAGTTAATCCTGTTCTTTTTAAAAGCATTTGATGATAATGTGCCTATTCACATGTGAATCAAATCAGATATACAGTTGAAATCAGACATTTACATACACTCAATAAAAAGACACATACAAATTTTTTTCTCAATGTATGATGACACCCTGCTGTTGCATTACGGCTGGTTAACTGTTCTTCATTTAAGGTCTTTGATATAGGAGGCACTTATTCTCATGTGTCCACCTCACCGTAAGCATTTTCCAACATTTAGCAGATAGAATCAGGTGTTTCCCCCCACAGGCTTTAAAAACAGCAGTTATCAAACCACTGATAAAAAAAGAGCAATCTGGACAAATCACTACTGCAGAATTAGTTCACTTAACATAAGTTTATTTGTTTGGATATCATGGTATATACGGCTGTTTAGTATAGGGGTGCTCAAGTCCAGTCCTCGAGAGTTACCATCCTGTAACTTTCAGATGCTTCCCTGCTCCAACACCCCTGAATCAAATGAATGGATTGTTAGCAGGTCTGTTCAGCGCTGATCACAGTCTGTTGGAGTAAGGATGTATCTAAAAGTTGCAGGACAGTTGCTCTTGAGGATGGTAGCTGACTAGAGAATTCAGGTTTTTTGAAAGCAAAAGCAATTAAACGTTATCTGGCAAGTAGAAAGTTGAATTTGAAGGTGGTTTTGGCATAATCTGGGTTGTGAGTGGATCGAGATGGCTAGTTGTAGTGGGGGGCTTTCAGAAGATGAAAATATGGACATAGGATGGTTTATGGTAGAAAATAGAAGAGGAGGAGGAGGGAAAGATAAGGTTAAAAAGGGACTAAATGCTGGTAGAAGATCTCTTGAGGATGAGGAAGAAAGAGTTGAAATAAGAAAGAAAATAATGTAAGAAATAATGTAAGATTTCAAAGTTATATTAAATTTAAGGTAGGACAGGATATGATTGGAGTAAGATCTATCAGTTTGTCAAAAGGATTAAAGAAAGCTATTGGAGATGTAGAACTAGCTAAAGTCTTAAGGGATGGAAGTCTACTTATCATTTGTAAAAATCCTGAACAAAAGAATAAGACTCTAAAATTACAAATGGTGTGTAAAAAAAAGAAGTGCTGAAAAGAAAGATTGTTGGGGAAGAAAGAGGAGTAAAAGGAGTAATATCATTATCATTACTCAGATGTTATAAATGTCAAAATTTGGAGGAGCTAAAGTAAATAATAAAAGGAGGAGAGATTACAGGCATCAAACAATTACGGTACAGGCTTTTAGGAGTGGGGAGAAAACGGACAGTACATCTGTACTACTGGATTTCAACGATAGAGTTCTGCCTGATAAGGTGATGATTGGTTACAAGAGCTTTAATTTAAGAGTTTATATTCCACCACCTCTCAGATGTTATAAATGTCAAAGATATGGATATACTGTGAATGTTTGTAAAGAGAAACAGAGACATGGTAGATGTGGAGGTGAACATCACTATGGTGAGTGTGGAAATAATCCTGTTTAATGTTGTAACTATGGAGGAAGTCATACTGCAGCATACACAGGATGCATGGTAAGAAAAGAGGCAGCTGAAATTCAAAAAGTTAAAACTGATAAGAGAATTCATCTGCTGAAGCAGTGAAAGAGCTGAAAAATATTGAAAATGCTCCAAAAACAACTCATGGAAGGAAAAAAGTGGCAGACAATAATCAATGTAATATTACATTACATTAGAAAAATGTATTCTTTTTCTTGCACATATCATAAAAATAAAAATCATTGTAAAGGTAGCTGCAAAGATTTTCAATGTCAAAGATTTATCTTCTTGGGGAAAAAAAATCTGTGATGAACTTAAGACTTGGAAAAGGATCATCTGAAGCTGAGGCTTCTCAAATTATTACATAATTCTAATATTACAACGGAACGCCCGTAGTCTAATAGCAAATGGTCAGGGATTTAAAGGCTTCATTAATAATCTAAATATAAAACCAGACATAATATGCATTCAAGAAACATGGCTTAAGCCATCATTACAGTTTATTGTTCATGGTTACTCAGTCTTATGTAAAGACAGGATAAAGGGGAATGGGGGAGTTTGTGGCATATTGTAAAAGGAAAACCTGAAAATTATTCACCTCCATATATCAGATTTAGAACTTATTGCTGTAGAAATTTGGACAAATGATGGAAATATTAAAATAATAAATTATTATAATCCTTGTTAAAACTTGACTCAATCTTAGAACACTGTAGAGGGAAAATAGTTTGGTGTGGGAACTTCAGTGCATATAGAACTTTATGGGGAGATCAAGATAATTATAATGGAGGAATTTTAGAAGAGGTGATTGAAGAAAAATAATTGGTAATTTTAAATAACGGAGTAGGTACTCGGGTGGACTTTGTGAGGGGTAAGGAATCTGCTATTGATCTGCCCTTGGTTTCTCAATCTCTTGCTGATATTTGTAGCTGGAGAGTATTTGAAGAAAGCACAATGGGGAGTTATCATTATCCAATTTTTGCCAGCATAGGAATAGATACTGAAGAAGACCAGGTAGAAATTGAGGGGAGATGGAAATTTGGGAAAGCAAACTGGGACAATTTTTAAATGATGAGTGAGGTTAACCTAAAAAATATAGATACAAGTAAACCGATAAATGAATTAAATTTAGAAATTAGTAAATGTATTATTGATGCAGCCAAAAGATTTCACTCCTAGAAGTTAGTGGTATTAAAAAAAAGAAGATGGTTCCTTGGTGGACACCAGAATGTTCAACAGCAATTAAACAGTGGAATAAGGCTTTTAAAATACTTAAGAAAATTATTTGTTTCCAGAATCTAATATATTATAAAAGGAGATAGGCAGAAGTTGGGAAAACTATAAGAAATGCTTAAAGGGATTATTGGAGAAAATATTGTGAATCTTTGGGGAAAAATACTGCATTAGACAGGGTGTGGAAATATTTGATTGTGTATTATATAATCACTTCCAATATCACTTACTGATATTGGTAATTATGACTCACCTGAAATGATAAAAAATGACACAGACTGTGGAAGAACCACAGTTTCCCAGTTCTAAAGTCCCTACACTGGCTCCCTGTAGCTCAGAGAATAGACTTTAAAATACTGTTGTTAGCATATAAATCACTGAGTGGCTCAGCACCACAATACATTAAAGATCTGCTGCTGTTGTATCAACCTTCCAGACCTTTCAGGTCTTCTTGTTCTGGTTCTGCTCTGCATCCCCAGAACCAGAACCAAACATGGAGGATCTTCTGTTTCTACAAATCTGGAACTGGGAAGCAGAAAACTGCAAAACAGCCGAAACACTGAGTGCCTTTAAATCTAGATTAAAAACCCATCTGTTTAAAGTTACTTTTGAAATATAATCAATGAAACATTAATCATCATTCTGATGTATAACAATGGCACTTGACAAAATGCAGTGTTTCCATTGTTGACTGTATATTCTGTGACTTTCTATTTATGTGTTTTATGGTGGGAAGCATCTTGAGCTGCCTTGTTGCTGAAATGTGATCTTCAAATAAACTTGAAATTTGATAGAAATATTAGTAATTATGACTCACCTGAAATGATAATAAAAAAAGTCTTTTTATTTGCTGTAAGTAAATGCATTTGTTTTCAACTGTATATATAGTTTTTCAATTGATTTTTTTAACCTTTTGAAATAAATATAAAAGTAGCAAGATCATTTGCTTTTAAGTAATAAGTTAATGGAACTCATTACTTATTTCATTTTTTTTCTGAAGGTACAAGACAATGTCCTATAGACCTGTCCTGTAGAAGATTTAATGCAAATGGCTGCATACTTCTGGTTGATTTTACCTGCTGTCAGAAGTGTTCAGTGGTCCTTTATCTTTTTCCCATGTTATGGTAGCCTCAGGAATACCATTTATTTGACACTGGAAGCGAGCAACTCCTCCCTCATTCACAGACATGGATACTGGATCAGTGTGGAACTTTGGAAGAGCTGCGTAAATAAATACAGAAATAATAAAATAAACTGGCTTGCAATAAGTTTCTGCTTCCCAATAAGTTGTTTAACATTGTTGGTTACCAACAATGTTAAACAACTGATGAACTGACAAGGTTACAGACAATTTCACTTATTTATTTGAGCTACCATATATACATTTTGTGTGGAAATTTATGACTGTGATTCCTAGACTTTCTTACACTTACACAAATGTACCTGCTCAAATGCAAGCAAAGTTTCTAATATCATGGCCACAATCAATATATGCTTATTATAGAGAAGGTATCTGTTAATAAAACATCATCATGGCAAAGCACTTTATGAAAATAAGATCACAACTGTGTTTCTTCTTGATGAACAGGAAAGCTGAGTCAAGCAAAAATGTAATCGGAAAATAAATTTTGACACTTTATGCACATTTTTTTTCCTAAAGAGAAATGCAAGTTATCACTTTAAAAATAATGTTCTGGAGTTGGTTTAAAACAAGAGATCAACAAAGTTTGTTAATTTCCAAGTTTCCAGTCTAAACAATCCATGGTGGTGCTGTGCTACAGATACTGATTTCCACTTTTTCTCCAGTAAGTTAATCTACAAGTATTTCAAACTACATTACAGTCTGCCAACATTAAAACATATCAAATCTCACTGTATTTTAAAAAAAAAGTTACACTTTGGCTAAACAGATTCAACATTTAATCAAACTCACTACATAAAAAATGTTAATTTCTTCTCATTTGATGGTTACACAGAAACACTATTTATATACTCTAATTTGGATTTGATAGACAGTTAGTTTAGTGTTGTATGTAAATATTTGAATTGCATGTTCCAGATGGCAGATTTAAATATCTGCCATATTTAAATATGGCAGATATTAATATTAATTAATTAATAATTAACAATAATAATAATAATAATAATAATTAATATTAATTATTAATAATTAATTGTTAATTAATTATTATTATTAATGATAATTAATTATCATTAATTAATGTATTAATTAATGATACATTAATTAATACATTAATGTATCATTAATGTATTAATGATACATTAATGACACTTTTAATGTATCATTAAAAGTAGAACCATTTTGCTAAAGGCAGTTTCTTGAACATCAAGCAACTAGTCAAAAACAGCAAATGAAGTTCACCAAAACTGGAAGCTGCCTTTTAGGGCCTTTATTAAGCTGGGTTGTAAAATCCCCTTAAGACTAATGCATACATTGTGATGTTACCACATATGTTCCTTGGTGCCTGTTCTAGTTGAACAGACCGATACAAATATGTAATATCAAATTGCATTGACATATTTCATATGTACTTATGGGTAGAAATGTGAGTAGTACTGAATGAAATATAAAAGCCAGTACAAAAAATGTACACTAAGTTTCTTCAACATCTGCCGGACTTTGCTCAGGATGTTTTATGAATCTGTGGTTGCCAGTGCCATCCTGTATGCTGTGGTGTGCTGGGGCAGCAGACTGAAGGTGAAGGACAACAACAGAACAAATAGACTGATCCACAAGGCCAGTGACATCGTTGGAGTGGAGCTGGACTCTCTGACAGTGGTGTCAGAGACAAGGATCCTGTTCAAGACTCAGCTTGTCTTGGACAACGAGTCTCATCCACTTCATGACGTGTCCCCGGCTACAGGAGCATCTTCAGTCAGAAACTTATTATACCACAGAGCACCACAGGAAATCATTTCTGCCTGTAGCCATTAGATCAGGGGTCACCAACCTTTTTGAGACTGGGAGCTACTTCATGGGTACAAAGTAACATGAAGGGCTTCTTGTTTGATACAGATATACATTTTCTTGGCTCAACCTTTATAACAATAATACATTTATAATAATAATAATACATCTAAATGTATTATTGTTATAATGATTGCATGCTGCCTGATCACAACAGTTATTAGTCATGATTTGCCATGGCAGATATGGTTAATCGTTATTATGTGATCAGGAGATCTTAGTTCACAGAATTTTAAGTTTGATTTGCTGCGCAGGTGACTACCCAGGCCTGAGTAACTTGAATCTAATTTTATCTGCACTCATTTATAGATTATTTTTAGATGAACATATTTGTATGTGCATGCTTGTTATTTATTTATTTATTTATTTATTTATTTATACTCAGTCATACTGAATTACTTAAATCACTCTTAGGCATATATGTATTTTATATACTGTATCTCTTATGGTTATATTTGTATTATTAATATTTAACAAATTAGATGGAGTAGCTTGTCAGCTAATAAGTAATTTCCCTGTGGGGTTCGCCCCAAAGGGAAAATGTATATTCTATAGTATAGTATAAAATAGTATATTCTATTCTGTTCAACAAAATGACCAGCAGCCATTAAATTCTATTGATTTTAGACCTATTTCTAATTTTATTAATGTTTTAATCAGAAACTATGACAATTGAAATTAGCTCTTGAAATCTGTGATTGTTTTACTGACAATTTTAAACGTTCATTGTGCAATCACATACATTGCCTGTCCATCACAGAACAACAAACAACCATGCACACACACACACACACACATACACACACACACGAACACACACACACACACACGGACG
>NW_006800598.1:158123-180461 GCF_000485575.1 Poecilia formosa | reverse complement strand
CCTATTTCTAATTTTATTAATGTTTTAATAAGAAACTATGATAATTGAAATTAGCTCTTGAAATCTGTGATGGTTTTACTGACAATTTTAAAAGTTCATTGTGCAATCACATACATTGCCTGTCCATCACAGAACAACAAACCACCATGCACACACACACACACACACACACACACACACACACACACACACACGCGAGTACACGCGCGCACACACATGCGCACACACACACGCACACGGACGCACCCACACACATACACACGCGCGCACACACACATCTATGAAGAATTTCGTAATTTAGAGAGATCAATTAACCTAACAATCAGACTTTGGGGCTGTAAGAGGAAGCTGGAGTACCAGGAGAGAACCCACAAATGCATGTAAAAAAATCTCAGGCCAGGATTCAAAGCCAGGACATTCTTGCTGCAAGTCAGCAGTACCATCAACTGTGCCAACTCTGCAGTCCCAACTTAATTAAGTCATTGCAAATCAAATTTTAAGAGCTGACAAGATAAACAAGTACACAGTAAACATAGCCAGTTTACAAAAATATGGTTTTAATACATTTAAAATAATTCAGACTTTTTTATTTTTGTTCTAGAGAGATAGTTGAATACTTACACGCCAAATGAACTTTGGCCTTGCGGCTCACCAGCAAGCCATAACGATTCTGTGCAGCACAGTCATACTCGCCCATGTCTGCATCAATCCCTTCTCTGCGTTTCTGGAATCTTTGAATTAACAGTGTTCCATTTTCCAGTACCTGGACTCGTGGGCTGAAGGGTAAGGGCATCCCATTTTTACGCCATGTGATTGTAATCGGTCGCTCGCCCTGCACCTGGCAATCCAGCATGAGTGGTTGATCCCTTACTGCGATCACATCGCTGGGTTCCAAAATGAAAGACAGTTCGGATGCCAAGCAACAACCTGCAGACAAAAAGACAGGCAATAGGTAACATATATTTCATTTATCTGTTAAAAAATGTTTCCTTATTTATTCAGTTAAGCATAGTTAAACACTAATTTATACAATAGCCTCTGAAATCCCCAAAATGGGCAAAATGATGTATTATTTAAAAATGGTCAATGAACAACTAACTAGCTTGGTGACTGATAGATGTTTGGGCTGACTTAGACTGTATGCACAGAAGAAAACCTGCCATAAATAAGGATTAAGGTGAATGTTGGTAAATCTAACTTAGTTTTCAGTGGCAAGCAAGCCAAGCAACCGGTGAGGACAATATTAACATCATGTTCAGCCTCCAGAAGAGAAAAAACGACTGAAAGTGTTGCCAGGTCAAGATTGTAGACCCTCTATTGAAGCAGGGGCTACTGATAACAATAGCACTCTGACTGTGAATATTTGCACCCAACCCCCAGTAATCTTAGTTAAAAGTTCCCATCATCCACCATACACCCAGGGGCACCATCTGCCCTTTCTTTATAATTCCAGTCAACCCCTCCCGACTCTTCTCGTCCTTTCAGATCCATCTCTGAGGTGACTTTCCCATGCTACCAAATCTCTCATCCTCACCCTTGTCCTCTTTTCTCCATGACCATGGTGACACCCCCAGTCTTTTTTGGTGTTAATGTCCTCAAATGCAAAGAACCCCGAAGCTTAACAAAGATTCTCAGTTTCCCAGCTGTGAAGCACTAACAATCATCCTTGAACCTTGAACCTTGATGTCACCTCCACAGTGACATTCTCAAACTGTGGAGGTTTGAATTGTGCTCGTCTAAAATACTTTGCAGTTTCTGGTTGTTTAGTTGTCATCAGGTATCTGGATCCTTGCTAATGCTTGGATTGTGGGGGCACTGTTCATATTGATCATGTTAATGTTCATTGTTAACGTAGTAAATAATGTATTATATATCAGTATAACATGAAAATATCACTGAGTACGAGTTTCGGTAATTTTCATAATGACATCAATCCATTTACTTTAACTAAATTCTGCCTAATACATATACATACTTCACACAGAAAAGTTTTTGCACTGCAACGGGCTAGGTGGGGATATGAAAAGTAGCCCTGGAAAAAAATACAGTTGTGTCCAAAATTTCTAATAAATTAATTCTATTCTGATAGAAAATAAGACAGGCATCTCTAACAATATGATTAAACACTGTAAAATGATCATCAATGCTAATTTTTTATTTTTTTTTCCCTTTGGAAAATAAAAAAAGGAAGCTAAATATTAGGGTTATGGCAAGGAGGGCTTTAACTTCAAGGAATTGTAATTCATTGTCAAAAATCAATCATGTATCTTGACTTTCTTCTGACTTTTAGTCAGCAAAAACACCAGAGGAATAAATTTGTACCAAGTTTTGAGCAGGGTTTTGTTTATCAAGCAGTTCATTTGAATAAAAATGAGAATTTGTTAAAAATAGTAGTGCAATACAATACAGTACAATATTTTCTCTTTTGAGTGTCAACCTAAACAGTTTCTCCTTTTAAGTGTCCCTAAAGTGTCCCTAAAGGACATGCAAGTGTCCTTTAGGGACACTTGCATGTAAACATTCTGATGTTTTAAGTTTTTTGCTTCTAAGATTTACATACATATGGCTGTGATCAAATATAATCACAGTCACGGATTTGCTTCACAGCCCATTTTGTAGCAAGTCTTCCCCCTCTCACAACCCACCTTCCTGTAAGATAACTATCAATAAAAGCCACGAGTAGAAAGACCTTTTTAAACGAAGAAAAAGACCAAAAACTGATTAATTTTAATTGATCTTCATTTTGCTTTATTTTTAAAGAATGCTGATTTCTCAGGTACTTTCCTGCTTGTAAATAAAGGCTTGATAGTTAAAAAAAACCCAGTCAATAAGTAAGCATCTGCCTTTAATGAGTAGCCTCCCACTCTGCTGATACTGTTTGACCTGGTCACTCTGGGGAAGCAGAGTCCCAGCCCTCATCCCTAGGAATAATTTCAGGTCTCTAAGAGCAGATGGGGGTAGGGGATCAGTTATAGTCAGAATTTGTTTTTTATTGCTGTTAGAAAATGTTTCCCATTGCTAGTATTAGGCTGCGTCTCAGAAAGCACTACATTCTGAATAAGTCACATAAAGGAAGCCATAACATGTTTTTTTCTTCAGGTTTACAGTTTTTACCACAGGAATTTGTCAGATTACATATTTTGATTGATATCTGCGTTTTTCACATACAGTACAGTTCCTGACTAATCCAAACACTTTAAATATACAATATTTATTGTAAAACTTCAAGAGAACTGTCTTTGTTATCTTCCTGCACCAACCCCTTACTCCCTGCCCCCACCACCTTTGTCACTGGTATGAATAAAAGTATGTCTAAAGTGCATTAAAATTGGGGCTGGAGATGTTGGTTCAGAAAACACACTCCTTGCTGACAGCAGAGTCTTCCCCAACTCAGTCCCAAATTGATTGAAATTAAAATGCAGAATGCCCCCCCGCCTCCCCAAGTAAAACCAGATACTTCCCTCATGCTAGCCAGGTTCATTGTTCGAGGTTCATTGTTCCCAAGAACCTACCATTGTAAAGTGTTGCATATGAAGGGTAGGAGAGGATGGGCACCAAGGCAGTAGAGAGTAGGGTCTACAAGAAAGTACAGAGCAGCCTGTGCTTCTTGAGGAAGCTAAGATCATTCAAGGGTAGAATCTGTATATTGAGAACTTTACCTTTTGGCTTGGCTCTTTCTTCACTTAAAAATGTGCACCCATTCTGTTGGGTTTGGAATGTGTATTATTCTATAGCTCTACATGAGGTTTTCTCTTAGACATCAAAGTGGATATTAAATCCTTCAAAAAGTTACCCAAAGTTTGGATAAAGAAAAATTACTTTTTCAGTTTAAAATACTCTCTAAAGCTTGTAGTCAAATGCAAAAGTTTCTTATCAAGGCATTCAATTAATTTCCTCAGCTCTTGTTTTCTGTTACAGATCGGGTCTTCAAATAGATTCATGATGTTTTTAATATAAGATGCAATACAGTTAAAAATTAGTGATGTTAACATTTAAAATATTCAAGTGCACCTATGAATATCTAAGCATATGTGATTTAAAATTTACTGAGCACAACTTCTTCCAAGACCGGACTTTTACTATAATGAAGTTTTATTAAGGGATGGAAATGCCAAGGAACCTCGTCAATAGTATCTAGTGATTGGGACTAGAGGACCCCTAGAGGTCATGAGGACATCATAGGTCAAGGCTAGATATGTAGATTGGGGAGGAGGGGTGCATTTGTGTATTCTCCCCACCTTCTGCTGTCATTTGGAATCTGCTGGCCCTGAACTTCACATATCTACAATCCCCTCCTCCCAATAATGGGACTAAGAAAGAAAATGGGGGAGTTGGGGTCCCCTTTACGTCATGCTAATGCTTTCTTTACCTTCATTGAATCCATTTCTGTATGATATTGAACTTTTAGAGTACTTTAAAGATTTGAGCTTGCAATGACAAATAAATGTAATCTTTCCTACTGGAAATGTCTCTTTCAAAGGTTTAGGCTGCAGAAAGAAAGTGTTGCTTAATCTAACTTGCAACCCAGGACATACAAGTTCAAGTTATATATCCTGAATTTATTTTCAAAAGGAAAGTTCTACAACTGAGATGAGTGCAGTACTCATATAGGTTTAATCAGTCTTAAGATATTAACCCATTCAAATAATGAATGTCTTATGAATTTGCAGGACAATAAAGGTTGTTTCAGTTCTTCCAACCTCATTTTATAATTGCTATGTGTATGAGTTATATGAAAAATGTTTTCTATTCCAATTTGTTTTTCCACATTTGCAAAATCACCATGATTATTCTTCTTAACTTTGCTTTTCTTAATCCGTATGAGCTGAGTTTTGATGCAGTAGATAAAACAGGTATTTTTCCAGATTAATATCAAGGTATCCAAATGACTGCAGCATTCTGCATCACAAATATCCACTAACAGCAAACCTTAAACTTTTACACACTTCCCACAGTTTTACACACTCTTACTGAACACTCCACAATGTTCTTATTGAACAGGTTTTTAGCATAAAACCACACAATCAGAGCAAGTGCAGATCTTCATTCTGCATATTTATGAAACAAGCACCAGTCATTGGCACAAAAACAGGTATGTACAGGAAACAACTGTCTCATACCCACTGTGAACATACAGTTCAGATTTTTAAGGCTCTACCTGACGTAGCCTAGAGTCAAAATAATTATTTAAATAATTATTTTATATATTGTAATAAAATAAATCAAACTAAAAAAAATCAATCAATTAAAAGCAACAACTTTCCATGGCAGTTTAAACTTGATAAATAAGAAGTCATTTCATTTTGCGTTGAAAAATCCAAGTACAGCAGTAGGATCTTCATAATGATAACTTTACTTGGGTTAAATCTCCTTCACATTAACAAACCTTCTCCAGATTGAGATGCTTGTCTTCTTTCTATTTCTCTGCAGGAAACATTAGCCACCACAGATCCTTTGTCTCTCTACGACCAAAGGAGGTTTCTGCTGGGTTAACCAACAATAGACCCAAAGCCTGATAGAGAGGGGTAGGACACAACCATGGACAGCTGTAGGGGGATTACCCCATAAACACATATCCTTATTAAGGTCACAGCACAGACAGGGGGCAGTGTTATGGAAATGGTGGTGTCAAGGTCAAGTCACTGGGGTCTGAGGGCTTTTAGGATTACTATTTTGTCCATACCTCCTGCAAATCCAGACTGCTCTGTTGACCCAACAAAAAAAAGCAAAGGTCAGAGGTTGGAACCATTTTCTGTGGTCTGAGTTGAATACAGACCATCTAACATCTGCACTTCTCTCATACAAAAACTGTCTTGTTTTAAATTTCATTTTTTTATATTTTCTTCATCTATATGTAGAAACAAACTGCTTAAAAGTAAAAGGATAACATTTTCACTTCAGACTTTAAATGTGAAAAATATTTCAGAATCAGGGTAATTCAGGAAAATTGCAACACAAAATATCTCTCTTAAAGATCGATACTACTTATTTGATGTTATCAAATTAGACAAGAAGTCTTACTTGTTAGATATTTTTAAAGCTTGTGCACAGTTTGGATTAATGCTTTGAAAGTTAAGATTGCACTTTGTGAATTTAGCTGAGCTGATCCCACCATTTTTTAATTTTACCCCTGAAAATGATAAATATAACCAATAATCTGATAGGATTCTATTTCTGTTAGATTTGGCTAAATTCATAATTGCATTCATGTTTGTAACATATACCATGGTATGCAACAGCATACATAGCACAAACATTGATCTGTACTTACTTAAGGCTGACAAACATGTGGCAAGGAGAAGTTGTTTCATTTTGGTCCTTGTCCCTCCAGTCTCCTTGGCATTAAAGTTTATTGCCCATAAAATCACCAAAACTGAAAACTGAAAAAGTAATCCAAGTGGAAAGCAAACTAATTATGCATTTACCAGTATATTCTTCTGTGTTAAAGCTATAGTTATTGTTCTTTCCATTAAAGCATCACTGTTATGCTGGAGTTCAGCATTTAGCCCTTAGAAGGCTGCTGACCATTTCCAAAGCTAATCTGAGAGTAGAACAAGGAAGATACCTTAGTCAGTCCAGAGCTCATTATGTATTCAACTTCATTGTTGTCAATGAATGGATGAGAAGCTCACTGGCCAATTGTAGGTCTGTCCCCTATAAGCCAATCCCAGCTGTAGTGATCAAGGGGTGGTCCTTCAGAGACACAGAGGAAAAAAATATGTTAATTTAAACAGGGAACTATGGTCTGAGCTAGGATCCAGTGTGTGATCCAGAGGCAAAAAAGTGACATAATCAACCTTTATTGAAGTTTCACAAATCAGAAAACTTTCACAAATCCCAAACATGGTTCTAAATATTCTGATTCTAATATTCTATTAGAGCAGAATAATCCAGTCCAGGTCTAGGTCTCCCCAACTCCCAACTATTAAGACAATTATGAAAAATAGAAACAGTTTTTTAATGTTAGACATGTTTTAATTCACAAAGTGTATGCTGGAAAAAAATATTCTTGCCTGTAATTTGATAGAGGGCACCTCTCCACACCATGGGCCTGGTGTCTTAACATGGAGACAGGGGAATTGAGAATCCTCAGTCATTAGACCGAGAGCAGCCAGACTAATTTAAATTATTGTTGAGGGGCACAAGCAGGCCTCCTGACATATTTAAAGAAGAAAAAAGGGCCTTGGGGCATCAAGGATAAAAAAAGAGATGATCACTCACAAGATTCTCAAATAAAAATAATTAACCTCTTCATCTCCAAAATTCTCACCTTCTTGAAATTTCCACTATTTCTTTATTCTGCAAAGATATATCAGTCTTGCACAGCAGAAACAGACTTAAAGCTGTTGGAAGAGTAAAATTCTGGCCTGATGAGTAAAAATATAAGGGACCAGATCAGAGAGCCAATAGAAATCCAAGAAATAGAGATTTTTTTAAAGAAGTTTTTCAGGAGGCAAATCAAAACTCAAAGAATACTGTCTGCCCCAACAAGCACTGCTAAAATATATGACCTCCTTCTATCTATGAATACACACGATTCCACAAACATAAAGCATAAATGGGAGACTGAACGGCAGGAGTCAATAGCAGTGGACACATGGGAAGAAAGTTGTATTGAAGCACATTTAACAACAAATTCTAAGACATGGGGAGAATTCAAATGGAAAGTAATAGTCCAGTTTTTCAGAGCGCCAGCAGTAACTAGTAAAATGGGCCCAACACAACCCAGCTCATGCTGGAGAAACTGCAGGACACAGAACGCAAATCATACGCATATCTTTTGGTCTTGTCCTAAAACTAAGTGTATTCTGGGAGGAGACTTTTGAAGCTCTCAAGGTAATTTTCAGGAGAGATGTTCCAAAAAAAACCCTGGTGGCAGTTTTAGGAGAAATACCCGATGGAATAGACAGGAAGGGTAATCGATATCTTTTAAATATCTTGCTCACAGCAGCTTTGAAATGAATAACTATCAGGTGGCTGAAGCCAGGGCCTCCTACATATAATACATGGATACAAAAAGTCTGGGACGTTTATTTGATTTATTTAATTGTGTGTTTTGTGTTTATTTTATTTTGCTGTTATCTGTCTTTTTATTTCACTCTGTTGTTGTGAATTCATTATTACATTTGTTAGAACATTTGCTGTTCTTCTTTTGTCAAGTTATAATGCAGAAGATATATGTCACTAAGAGACACGAGAATGTAACTGTGGAAATGTGTTGTTAAAAATAAATAAAAATAAAGTTAAAATAAAAAAGTAACCCATACAGCAATCGTTCCTGCATAGAGTACTCCAAAATTGTACTCCAATCAGAGCATATCTTAAATAAGTTTAATTAAGCAAGTGTAACATGAATTGGGTAAACTGCTCAAGTACTGAGCAACTGATCATAACACCTGATTTAATAATCAAAATTTTGTTAACTTATAAAGTTTTAAATGGGTTAGCCCCCCCTTATCTTCGGGACCTTTTAAATTTCTGGTCTGTGTCCAGAACTTTACGATCACATAATCAGTTATTATTGACAGTTCCTCGGACTCGACTTAAGAGGAAAGATTGAGCTTTTTCTGTTGCTGCTCCTGTTTTATGGAATAACTTACCTTTCCAGATTAGATCTGCCCACAGCCTCGATCATTTTAAATCACTTCTTAAAACTCATTTTTACTCTTTGGCATTTAATTGATGTATTGTTTTTACTCTGTTTTGTCATTTGTGTTTTTGTTCTCGTACAGCACTTTGGTGCAGTTTTATACCTGTTTTAAAGTACTATATAAATAAATTTGACATTGACATTGACATTGACAAAATGTGTCCTCAAACAGGGCTCCAAAAGCATAAGCTATGGGAAAAGTCTGGTATTGTAAAGCGTATTACCAAAATATTTATACAAATCAGGAGTTAGGTTTGGAGGCTGGTTCTAGATCAAATTTGCCACTAGGGCCAGTGCTTTTTCATGGGGACACTTTAAAAAAATTAAATAAAAAAACAGAGCAATATTTCATCATTTGATATATCAAGTAAGCCAAAGAGCCACTTTTGTCTTGTTAAGAAAATAAATTTAAAGTATGCTGGTTTTAAAACTTAACATGTCTCGATTGAAATAGCCTATTTATAGTTTTAAAATCAGTAACTTATTCTGGCCTATTGACCTTTATGTTACCTGTAGTTACAGCAGATGGTTTGCTAAGATCTTTTGAACTGCCATTTGTCTGTGTGGGAAAAACTATAAGTAGAAGTTCCAACTTTCACACTCATCTGTGAAAAGCCGTAAACACAGCAGGAGTTCCTGGCTTTAGAGAGATAGAGCCAAAAGAGTTTTCTTAAAAAATATTATAACCTAGAATCTTCTTCAACAGTCTCCGGAGATACAGGTTGCAGAGCCCTGATCTAACAGATGGAAAGTATGATCCTATCTCAATACAGCAGCTAAACGTGTGGCACCATAATTTTTAATTCAATGTTAAAGTAAAATTGTGAAGGTTAAAAAAAATCCACCACAGCACATTAACAAAAGACATTTATTTAGCATAATTTCTTCTGTACCCCTGTTGGGTACAGGTATAGAAGTACCCTTCAGTCCCTGGGCTGCAGGTCTGTGTCTGACATTAATAATACATTAAATGACCACTGAACACTAAATTAATAAAAGATGTCAACATTTCTTAATAAAACAAACAGAAAGCCCTAACAAACCTTTTTAAAGTAGGAAATATATATGTATTTACTGTTAATCTCTCAGTATGGTTTGTTCTCTAAATGACCATTTATATTATTTTGGCTGCTACAACTATACATTAAATAAGCAAATAATCAAGCCATAACAGTCGACTAAAACCACAATAGGAAACTTAATCAATAAATAAAATGCTCTACCATATCAGCCTCAGGAGATGATTGAGGGATGAAGAGATGCTGATTTCTGGTTCTTTAGGTTCTAACGTGTCTGCAGTTCCTCTCCTTATTCATTCTGTCTATAATAGAGCAGCACACTGTGCCACGACAGACACATTTTTTTTTGTTGCATTTTAAATGCTTGTATTCATCCTCACTGACATGTTCAGCCTGGGATTTGAGTCTTCCCTCTCATGTCTGTATCTTTACAAGAGGCTTTACTTCTAAGGACAGTGGAGAATTGGGTTGAGGACATTTTAAAAGGACGTGGGTTGATGGAAGCTCACCGCGGCTGCGTAGTGTCCGTCTCTATGCAGCCCAACAGTGTCGGTCCGTAGCGTTCTGAGGTCCTTTTTACATCCTGCCACAACAATTTAGCTGACCTTAATATTTCCTGTTTTATTTTGGTCATTATTGTTGAAATTAGTGTTGATATGTGTGTGATAGGCGTGTTTGTCGGACATTTCTAGAATGAAATGAATCGCCTCCCGTATCGGTTCAATACGGGACACAACATTCAACGGCCAAATATGGGGCGATTCCGTATTTTAAGGGATGGGTGGCAACCCTACCTCCAGCTAACATTCCGGGCGAGAAGCGGGGTACACCTTGGACAGGTCGCCAGACTGTGGCAGGGCAACACAGAGAAAGACAGGACACACAACCATGCACACACACACTCACACCTAGGGATAATTTAGAGAAACCAATTATCCTGACAGTCATGTTTTTGGACTGTGGGAGGAAGCTGGAGAACCTGGAGGGAACCCACGCATGCACAGGGAGAACATGCAAAAAGACCCTGCACTGGGAATTGAACCCAGAACCTTTATGCTGCAAAGCAACAGTGCTACCAACTGCACCACTGTGCAGCCCTACATGCAAATATGTTATTCTAAAAATAATATATAAATGGGTGCAGAGAAATTTAGATTTAAGTTACTCAAACATGGGCATTGTAAAGTCTACAGGCAGAAATGATTTCCTGTGTCGCTCTGTGGTGCACTTTGGTTTAATAAGAGTCTGGTTGAAGATGCTCCTGCAGCCGGCCAGCACATCATGGTGGAGGTAACAGGGGTCACTGGTCCCCCTCCTCAGATCCACCACCAGTTCCTTGGTCTTTATTACATTGAGCTGCAGGTGGTTCAGCCCACACCATGTGACAAAGTTGCCTACAGCAGCCCTGTACTCAACCTCATCACCCTCACTTATACAACCAACTACAGGTAGGTCATCTGAGAACTTCTGGAGATGACAGGTCTCAGTGCAATAGCTGAAGGCATGAAGAGAAAGAGAACAGGAGGTAAAACTATAAAAAATAGGTAAGTAAGTAAACTTTATTTGTAAGCGCTTTTCCACAGACATATAATCACAAAGCGCTGTACGATAGAAACCATACGAAACATAATGCTAATATAAAAAACACAATAAAATTAAGAGATTTTATAAATAAATAAATAACTGAAACCCCCCTAGGAAAATAAAAATGTTTTTCGCTGCTTTTTAAAAACTTCCACCAAGTCAGCAAAATGGAGCTGCAAGGCAAATTGTTCCAGAGCCTTGGGGCCACCGGCTGAAAGGCCTGGTCCCCTTTAGGTTTTAACTGTGTATGTGGAACATCCAAGAGATTCAGAGTTTGAGAACAAAGACCACGAGCAGCAGAATATTTAGTTAAAAGCTGACAAAGATAATCAGGAGCCTGGCCATGTAATGCTCTGTAGGTCAGCAGAAGAACTTTAAAACAAATTCTAAAATCAACTGAGCCAGTGTAGTGAATATAGAATAGGAGTGATATGACAGAATTTACTGGATTTGGTGAGAAGTCTGGCTGCTGCGTTTTGTAAATGACTGCAAACGTGAAATTGAGGGTTTATCCAGGCAGTTAAAAAGGGCATTACAGTAATCCAGACGAGATGACACGAAAGCATGAATGATTGTCTCTAGGTCAACTCTGGAGACCATTTGTTTAATTTTAGAAATGTTTCTTAAACGAAAGAAACAAGAACGGGAAACAGCCTTAATGTGTGAGTCGAAGCCCAATGATGAATCAAATGTCCATCCATCCATTTGTGGTTCGCCCAGGGCGTCAAACAGGCTGGAACCGCTTCTGTTAATGTCAGCTGAATACTACCTGATGCAGTAGATGTGTGGACCCAAATGCATCGGGAAGGAAACGTAGATAAAGTTGAAAATTTAATGAAAAAATAAGAATCCAACTTACAAAAATGTTAAAGTCCAAGGAACAGACGTAAATCCAAAACAGAGGACACGAGTGAACCAGGGAACGACCAGAGACGAGAAGTGGTGAGGTGAGTGACGAGATGAACAAGTGACTAGCAACTTAAATTGAGAGGCTTATATACTGGGAGGTTGTGTTAGAACAATAGATTTGGCCTATAGAGCTAACTGATTGTAGGTGTCAATAGTTGGAGCAGGAACGAGGCTGAGGAAGGGGAAAAGAAAGAGTGACACTGGAGAGCAAGGAGAGAGCACAGAGGAACAGGAATAAATACTAACACTAAAGAAAAACTTGACCAAAAGTAGCAAAATAACTAAGAAATAAATATAACTAGAAACACTACGAGGGACTGAAATAAAGAAAAACAAGAATGAGACAGATCAAACCAAAATAAGTAACATCCATCCATCCATCCATTTTCTTTACACCCTTGTCCCTTAGTGGGGTCGGGAGGGTTGCTGGTGCCCATCTCCAGCTAACGTTCCGGGTAAGAGGCGGGGTCACCTGGACAGGTCGCCAGTCTGTTGCAGGGCAACACAGAGACACACCCACACACACACACACACACACACACACACCTAGGGGCAATTTGGAGAGGCCAATTAACCTGATAGTCATGTTTTTGGACTGTGGGAGGAAACCGGAGTAAATAAGTAACATCAAATAATGAAACTAGAAAATTCCACAGAAATTTTAAGGGGCCTGCCAAAGTGTGCCCGTCGGTTTGAACCCAGCGTTCCGATGCTAAAAATTAGCCTTAATGCTAAAGGAAGCTTCAATGTAGTCAATAACCTGTGGAGAGTCAGAAGCATGTGGACTAAGCTGTACTTGTACCATTCAGTATGTTGCATACGGNAAAATAACCATGAAGGGCTGAACTAAAGTGAACTAGATCATAACTGATTAAATGAAAGAGGAAAAGAAAAACACAGAAATAAACCCAACCCAAGACCCAGAGACCTGACATAATGGTGGGATCCTTTCTTGCTCCTTTTGAGTCTGTTTGATTTGCTGTTTGCGTGTTTTACACTGGGTGGAGTTCATGTCGTTCAATTGTACATGGCAATTTTGTTTTATCATAGATACACACATCTAGATGTCGCCTGGATCCCCGAAGTTTACATTTATTTGAACAACATAGTCGGGTGCCACAGCTCCGGCCTGTGGGGAAAAATTGTAAGAATTGTAAATTGTAAATGAAGAAGCCACAGAGTAAAGATACCAGAAACTGGTGCTTCTTTCAGGTGTTGTAAGAAGGTGAACAATCTCTGAATAAAATTCCAGAGGTGAAAAGTTTTTCCTGCCACATTTGACCTTATTTGTTGTTGAGACTTCTGGTGCTCCAGGTGCCAAAATTAGGCTAAAGAAATTGGAAATAAAATAGAATAAAAACATAATTATGTATTATTTATTGTTTTTCATTTATATTTTATGAATTTTCTGAGGTAAAATATGAGTGAATGACTTTCAAATTAAAGGTAATAGACTATGACAGTTTCTGTAACCTATGTCTTATTAATTTTCTTGTGTCCTTTCTAAAAAAAACGTAAGATGTGTAAATGCTCTAATTGGAAACAATTCACACTTTGCTCTTAAAATATTCTTGATGCAAAGGTGCTTGAAAGAGATATTTTTTTATACGGTAAAATCCACAATCAGACCAGAAATAAAGCATGCATTACACAGATTTTCTCAATAATTAAGATTGTTCATTCAAGGGTAAACATCTACTAAAATACCTAGATACAGCATTCGGTAAGCAATCAGCTGCTTTCGCTATTAAACCACACCACAAAGTAATAAAATAGTGAATCCTTTAAGTAAATAGGCAAGGCAATTTGTAGCATGTTGTTTTTCATAAAGTGTTTAGTTGCAATAATATACTAAACAACACAACTATATATATAAAGCATCGCGACTTTGTAAGCAAAACTCAAGCAAAAAACAGCTTAGTTACTAGTTGAAAATTGCCAGTGATTTTACTTGTAGACAGATCTTCGCAATAGTAGACTGCCACGTTTTAACAAGAAAGCCTCCCGTACCAATATGGCGAATGCATTGACGCATTGCTCCAAGGCGACATCTATGTAGATGTGTCTGTTTTCTTTTTATCGTGTTACGTAAAATCTTACAGACCAGGAAGTATAGCAGTTTTGCAGATTGGATTGGAACCTATAGTAAAGTGGGTGGGACACTTGATTTTCGTTGGCTGGTATGTTTATTGTGACTTATGTTATTGGTTGTTAGCGTAAATGGGGTAGTTCTGTTCAGTGACAGTTTATAAGGTTCTGTACGAAACCTGGCCGCAGAACATATTTTTTAATCTCTCCTCATATGTGCTAATTTTCAACAGTCTAATAAGCAACAAGTATTACATTCGGTATGTTGTTTTTCCTTCCTATTTATGAGCAGAGCTTTATATGTTCTATTCGGCCAACTGACTGTAAACAACCGTGCATGACGGGTCTGAAGCGGTTAGCTAAGCAGCTAACAGCTTTATATCTCCTTTTAACATAACGTTAACAGGACGTCAACTCAGCTAACTATGTCATTAGAAACTATATTAATGTGTAATGTGCTGCATTTAACAATTTCATTCGTAGAACTGCTTAAAACAACGGTGCACACTGCATTAGCGGTTGTTGTTGTTATTATTATTATTATTATTATTATTATTATTATTATCATCACTATTATCATTATTACCTTTACAGATAGTAAGAGGACCTTGTAACAACAGCCAGGCGCAAAGTTCTAAAACCTGAAGCTCTAAACTCACACAGACCTGTGGCCTGTTTCCTAAAAGGATAGCAGCATGTTAGCAGTGTAACTCTCACATGCCAACACTTAGAGTAGCATTGTGTTAATCCTGGAAAGTCACGTTACTTGGCTTGTGACGGCTTATGTTCTTCCACTCTTTTTTTTTTGCAGTCAGATATTAAGTTTGAGGAAACGGCCTGTCTCAAACATGTCTTACGGAAAAGCAGAATTTCGCCCTGTCGCAAGAGACTTCAGCACTCTCATTCAGACATGCAGCTCAAACATCCAGAAGATCACACAAAGCAGTAAGCTTTTTTCTTTTCTTGGTCTTGCTGTAATGCACATGTGTCAAACTCAGGCCCGTGGGCCGAATCCGGCTCCCCATGGCTCTCTAGATTCTAGTCTAAACATTAAATGTGCTTAAATACTATGTTATCAGTCAAAATCAATGCAGTTTTTATCTGCTTGCTCCTATCCCTGACATAGCTCTGTCCTGGAGGAACTGATCTATATCAATCAGGCCCTCTGGTTTCTTGAGAATTATCGTAGAAATTCACACAAACTAAAAATTGGGATTTTATTGCAGATTTTTCTCAAAAATTGTACTAAACAGCTCCTCAACCTTAATTGATGTCAGATTATAGTACATGATCCATACAGCGAGTAATATAAAGTCGCATTTACTGTCATAAATCAGCGCAAATATTTTCAGATAAGTACTACAAAGACTGATTTTTATAGCAAAAAAAGCACAAAAAGAATCAGGAAATCCTGAAGGAACTGAAAAGATGTTCAATATTATTTAATTTTAAAAATTCATTTATATTTTAACAGTTTGTGAATGGGTTTTATCAGTTCATTCTAGCACAACTGGCCCTTTAAGAGAGTCTTGATTTGGCCCAAAACAAAAATGAGTTTGACTCAATGTATTGAAAAACATTACTCATATGCTCAGTAAACTAATCATGAAAAGACATTAATTGGGAATTGGCACTATATAAACTAACTTAATTGAATAGAATTTTATTTTGTGTTGCTGTGCTATCTGTTATATGAAAAAAGAGCTCATAGCATCAAGATTATTGACGTAGTAGATTTTTTGAATGTCTGCTCAAGTGTACCCATCTCTTTTAAAATGGGAGGTAAAAATAAACTTTAGTGGAGCCTGGCATAGGTCTCAATAGTAGACATGTTTTGAGGAAGCTCCAACTCAACTTCACCATTATTTCACCCTAAATAATCTTTAAGACATCTGCATAGCATATTTGTAATGTGCCATCATATTATGAACAAGGTGACGAACAGTGGCGGCTCCAGAATCTTTTTTCTGCAGGTGCTAAGGGGTGCTAAGCATTTTAGTGAGGGTGCTAAGACGGATCTTTTTTCCTTTTAGTGATGATTTGCGTTTACTTGACGCCATTCACTCACAAGCAGACAATTTCTGATCAAAAGGGAAGATATGTGATTGTAAGTAGGCTGCTAAATTCTGTAACTGTATATATTGACCTTGGTCAATATATACAGGCCTATATATTTACAGGCCTAATTTTGATGTTATCGTCTTTTTTCAAGACCTTTTTAATGTAGTGCCGGATTGGGTTGGCTCTAATATAATTATTGGATCGGACATAAACCTAACCCTGGACCTAGTCTTAGATAGACAACGCCTTCAGTTAAATTTATTCAAGAGTGGCGAGTCCCTTAAAAATCTTTTACAATCCCACAGTTTGGTTGACATTTGGAGACTGTTATACCCTACTGGGAGGGATTATTCATACTTTTCTGCAGTACATAAGTCCTACTCTAGGTTTGATTACTTCTTGTTGGATTCTTGGTTGCTAGCATCAGTATTAAGCCTCAAATACCACAATATTCACATGTCATATCATGCTCCTGTGTCGCTGAATCTTAAATTGGATTATAAAATGGGTTGGTGCAACTGGTGCTTAAATAGCACTCTGTTGAAAGATTAAAAAAAATTGCTCGTATATTTCTATTCAAATATTCAAAATTAAGTCATACCTGAGCTCTAATGACAAAGGGGATGTGGATGATTCAATGCTCTGGGAAGCAATGAAGGTGGTTATAAGGGAATGTATCATTTTTTTTCTAGGCAGCAAAAAGTCCAAGATGAGGTTGGATGAGATAGATGGCCTGCTGACTACTAGCTTAGATAACTCAAATTAAAGCAGTGTCCAGATACACTGAATAAAATAACAGCTCTACGATATAAATATAATTCAATTATGTCAAGAAACGTTTCTAAGTTACTGGTACAAGTCAAACAAAGACACTTTGAGTTAGGTGACAAACCCCATAAGCTATTAGCCCAGCAGCTTAAACAATCACATGTCTCTAGAGCCATACATCTTCTTTTAAAGGCTTTGTTGGCTCTAGTGGCCTTTCTTTGAAAGTAGTTCGACAGGAAAGAAGGCAATGAGAGAGGGGAAAGACATGCGGCACATGTCACCAGGCCGGGAATCGAACCTGCGAACACCGGCACAAGGACCAAGGCCTCAATACATGGGTCGTGCTTAGGCCTGTCGCGATAAACAATAAATCAATTAATCGCACGATAAATCAAACCTATCGACCTCATTTTAATTATCGGCTTTATCGTTTCTTCCTGCGTTTTTTCTTTCTGTTGATGACACTGAATGAAAAAAGGCTCAACTCCGGTGCTCTCCAATGACCCTCCCTTCCTCATTTCCTTAGTGTAATGTCCAGCTCACACTACAGGAGTTGTCGGCTGACTGTCAGCCCATTTTCAAAACCTGAGAGACACAATAGCCGACAGAAATTCTAGGCATAATGGTTCCATCAGGTTTGTCGTGCCTTGTGGTGTCCACATGGGCACAAAATAATGGCAACAAGTCCAGTTAACTAATTTTAAAATCAGGCATTAATCAATGCTTTACTAGAATCTAGCTGTGATGCATGTGGCTAGAGTCAGTGTAAAGTCCTGACTGAATGAAAATCATTATAACTATTTATGTCACGTTAACGAAGAACAGCTGAAAAGTTACCGGGTTTATCAACTGCGGTAGCAATTTGGCTCCAACTCCCCCCCTTGTCATGTCTATATTCTTTCTTGAAATGTTTAATAAACATTAATGTTGTTTCCACATATCTCTGATGTCCGCTGGACTTCGGGTTGCGCCGTGTCAGCTGTTTGGGAATTCCCTCCGTAATTTCCCCTCAGAAACCACGGAGGAGAATCCGCGCTTTCTGATTGGCTGCCTCTCACATTCAACAGGCTGCGTTAAGCTCCCAGTCAGGGAAAACCCCTGATTTCGATCGGAGCGGCCACGGCAATCTACCGTAACACACCTCACACTGCAGGATGATCGGTTACGAAATCACCAGCGACAATCTTGGATCACCCAATGTTGTAAGATTATCGTAAGGGGAAAATAAGGGCAAAAAATCGTGTAGTGTGAACTATTGCATAAGGTAGTCGGATGTGCCCATCTTCTCTATTTAAATCTAGTGATTACTGAAGGGCAGTATAGTATACAGACTTCATAATCTGCACTCTTTTGGTTGAATGCAGTATTTATTTCCACTTTGGCTTTATGTTTAGTTTTTATTCAAGTACGTTTTTTGTTAATGGAGATTGAGAATCCATTTTATTTTTGTTTTTGGTTGTTTTGTTTATTTAGTTTATCAGTTCCAGTGTTATATGTTCTTTTGAAAATAAAGTGTATCTACCTATGGCAGGAAATCACATGCATTATTAGTCATTTCCATTAAATTAGTGTCAACTGGTCTTGAAACAATATTATCGTTTATCGCAATAATTTTTTAGACAATTAATCGCTCAGCAAAATTTGTTATCGTGACAGGCCTAGTCGTGCTTTGCCCCTGCACCACCACAGCACCCAAGAGCCATACATCTTATTAAGCTTGAAGACGGGACTTTACTCACAGATCCAGATAAAGTCAACAAGTGGTTTGCAGACTTTTATGCTAATTTTTCAGTCATTGGAAAAATTGGACATTGAAATTATGGAAAGATGTTTTGAAAATTTGAATCTGCCAACACTACCATTAGGTTTGGTTGAAGCACTGGAAGCCAGCATAGCTTTACAGGAAATTGAATCTGTTACCTCTACCCTTCCCAACAACAAAGCACCTGGTCCTTCTTCAGTGTTGAGTTCTTCAAAAATATTTAGTCCCAAATTATCGCCTCTACTTTTGCATATGTTAAACCACTCTAAGCTAGCGTCAAGACTACCTCCCACTTTATACAGAGCCAATATTTGGCTCATTCCTAAACCTGGCCGAGATCCACAGGTTGTTTCATCCTATCGCCCAATTTCATTGTTGCCTTTAGAAACCAAAATCCTTGGGAAAATTTTAACCAATAGACTCAAAAAAGACATAGGTTTAATCATCCACCCAGATTGTTATTGGCAGAACTATCAGAATCTAGAAGCCAATAAAATTTTTAATAAAACTCCGGAGGTTGATTTTGACACTCCTATCTGTGAAAATCACTTCTTTGCACCAGGTCTCAGCGACGCCGTCTTCTGGATGTGGAGAATGAAGGGCATCGATGTGATAGGTGACCAACATATTAATGGAACTTTTTGCACCGTTATGTTCTGAATCTTCCCCCTGTCAAGTTGTTTCTGTTATCTGCAGGTCCGGGAGTGTGTTAAGAAAAATGTACCAAATTTTGGAGCTTTAACTAAGGGGCAGTGTTGTACTTTTATAAGATCTTTAATAGTATCCCTGTAGACACAACCGGAATGAAGATGGCATGTGACGATGAGTTAGGGCAGCAGCTACTTGATGAAGTGTGGGAGGAGGGTTTGAAAACTATACAAGACTGTTCAGTCAATGCCAGACGCAATCTTATAGTTCAAAACAATTCATAGACTCCACTACTCGAGGGAGAAGCTGAGCACTTTCTTTACAAGTGTGTCTCCAATTTGTAATTGTTGTCAGGCTGCTATTGATAATTTGACACACTCTTCTGGTCATGTGTTCAACTTCACTCATTTTGGAAGAACATTTTTAGCTTTTTTTCAACATATGTTGTTTGGAAAACAATGGGACCCAGAACTACTTATTGCCATTATTGGAACCTCCAGTGCTTTGCAATCAGCCACTAAAAGTGAGAAAATGGCTGTTTTGTTTGGCATGGTGATTACTAAAAGGTTGATTTTGAGATTTTGGAAGAAGGACTCTGTGTCCACATTTGATCTGTGCAAATACTCTGCATCTGGAAAGACTAAGATATTACAATGAATATAGAGTTGATCTGTTTGAGAAGATATGGAACCCTGCACTAAAATTTCTTCAATGAAAGACTTAAATGAAAGACTGAGGTTTGAATTAAGTGGTCTTAATTCAACCTCAGACTGATCCCCTGCCTAAAGGAACCTCAGACTGAAGAACTTTTGGACTCAAAGTCACTTAAACTAGCTCTTTTAAATACCAGATCTCTCTGTGCTAATGCTCTATTAATTAATGATTTCATCACTGAGCATAATATTGATGTTTTATTTCTGACAGAAACATGGTTGAATGACAATAATGAACCAATCGTGCTAATTGAATCAGCACCTCCTAACTACAATTTTTTAAGTGAAAATAGAAAACAAAAAAGGAGGAGGTGTGGCTTCAATATTTAAGAATACCATAAATTATAGTAAAATCTCTTTAGGTCATTTCACCTCTTTTGAGTATCTTGAAACTGAGATTAAAGGCCGCAAACGAACTTTGATACTAACTTTATACAAAACTCCAACTTACCTGGAAATTTTCTTTACTGACTTGAATGAGATTCTATCTCATATGCATTGATTATGATTGTTTAATAATTGTCAGTGATTTCAACATTCATGTTGACAAACCCCAAGACCGAGGGGCAAAAAAACTCTTTAATATATTAGAGAATTTTGGTCAAACACAACATGTCAAACAAGCAACACACACTCAAGGACACACACTGGATCTGGAACGTGCAAGGGAGTAAGGGTGTAAATATTTCCAAAGTCTCTGTAACTGATGTCGCCCTGTCGGATCACTTTGCTGTTATCTTTGAAAGCACTTACCCGTTAACCCACTTGGACAAACAGCTACTGTCACAAAATGTTCTTTCACAGAAAACACAGCAGAAACATTTCATCAAATCTACTCTTCTTCCTTGCCCTTAAGCTGTAATGATGTAGATAAGTTGGTAGATGATTTTCAGTCTAAACTTTCAGATATCATTGATTTTATTGCCCCCATTAAAGTGAAGGTTGTGTCTGGTAGGAAGAAATTTCCATGGAGAAATGGACAAACAGTTCAATCTGCAAGACAACTCTGCCGTAGGGCCGAATGAAAATGGCGTAAAACTCAACTTCATGTTTATTATGAAATCTATAAAGAAAGACTACATAACTATCACTCAACATTAAAACGTGCAAGGGAGTCTTTCTTTGCAGATGTCATAAACAAAAACATTAACAATGCTCAAGCTTTAACAGTTGACAGGCTCACAAACCCTCCTATGATGTTACCACCTGAATTTCAATCTAATGCAGCCTGCAACAGGTTTTCCAGCTTCTTTTCAGAGAAAATAAAAAAAATCAGAGGATTAATCTGCACATCCACCCTAAAGCTAGTACCTATTCTGTGCCCAAACAAAACAAATACAGGAAAAATGACCCAATTTCAACTGCTTAATTATAAAACTTTAGAAGAAATTATAAGTCAATTAAGCTCAAGTTCCTGCTGTCTGGATGTCCTACCCACACATTTCTTTAGAAAAGTCCTACCTGTCATTAATGATCTGATCCGAATAGTGAACTCATTGCTCTCTTCAGGTGTTTTCCCCCAGGCTTTGAAAACAGAAGTTATCAAACCACTGATAAAAAAAGAACAATATGGACAAATCACTACTGCAGAATTACAGGCCGATCTCCATCCTCCCATTCATCAGCAAAGTTATTGAAAAAGCTGTTTAAACAATTAAATAGTTTCCTAATGATAACCAACCACTTTGACTCCTTCCAGTCTGGTTTCCGGTCTCACCACATCACGGAGACGGCCCTTGTAAAAGTGTTCAATGATATCCATATAAATACAGACTCTGGGAGAACCACAGTGCTGATTCCGTTGGACCTCAGTGCAGCTTTTGACTCTGTCGACCATGACACATTACTGAATCGACTTGAGAGTTGGGTCGGACTCTCCGGTCCAGTGCTCAATTGGTTTGAATCTTACATAAACAACAGGGATTTCATTGTTTCAATTGGAAACTTCTTATCAAAGAGGACAGAGGTCACATGTGGGGTACCCCAAGGTTCACTCCTAGGACCCCTCTTATTTGAATAAGAGGGGCATATAAGTATTGATACTTATATGCTCCCACTAGCTCAGGTTATAACATGAAATAAGATCAGCTACCATAACTATGCAGATGATACACAGCTCTACATCACAATGTCACC
>NW_006800598.1:156895-157420 GCF_000485575.1 Poecilia formosa | reverse complement strand
AAACATAGCGATCAGGCCCGAAACCTGGGAGTAGTGATGGACTCTGACCTGAACCTTCAGAGCCACATAAAAACAGTTACAACTCGGCCTTCTGTCACCTGAAGAACATCTTCAGATTAGAGGACTAAACTGTAAAACAGCTGAAACATTGAGAGCCTTTAAATCTCGACTAAAATCCCACCTGTTTAGAGTTGTATTTGAAACGTAATCAATTATGAATTTAGTGATGGCACTTGACTTAATGTTTTGATTGTTGATTCTATGTTCCATGACTTTGTGTTTTTGTGTTTGTTATGATGTAAAGCACTTTGAAATGCCTTGCTGCTGAAATGTGCTATACACATAAAATTTGATTAGATTTTGATTTGAAATGACAGACCTGCCAATGCTTAGTTGTTTAATTGCTTTGTTCTTTTTTTCTTCTATATTCGTGGAAAGATTTTGATCAATTTGGTGTATTTATCTCATATTGTTTTGACTGTGGAATTGTTTTATGATGTGCCGATTTTGTGTGGGTAAGGTATG
>NW_006800598.1:153746-154859 GCF_000485575.1 Poecilia formosa | reverse complement strand
TAGCAAATACACTCGGAGCTATTTTGTGTACCGTCACAGTGATAGAAAATGTTAATTTAAAATTGCACATATGTACAACTTTAAAGAACCTTAGAGAAAATGTGTTTATTCTTAACTCTGGTACAGAAAAACTGTTTGAAAATCTATCCGTTATCCATCATGTTTGTTTGTATAATGTGGAGATGATGTAGAGATGGGACTGCACATAAAAACAGCCCTTTATTAACCGTTCAGAAAACTGATACAAAAAAGGCACAAACAAAACTGATAGGCAGCCATATTTCCCTGTGGAAATAACTCAAAATAGTCCAAATGATTTGGATGTATTGAAAAACACAGCAGTCACGAGATGGAAAAGGTAGGTTTCTACTAATTTCATTATTTGTCCCTTGAATTCAGCAGAGAGCTGCTGCTCTCACTGTGCAGGGCTGGCCCAGTGATGTTTGGGGTCTTGAGTAGAATTTGAGTTAGGAGCCTGGCAAGAATACATAGCAGTATTTTCATATAGATTTAGTGGAATCTGGGAGAGGGGCCCAAGTTTAATTGGGTGAGCTTAAAAGCCATTGCTGATAATTTTGCTGAGATTATGTATTTGTGAACAAACCAAACTCAAACACAAAGATTAAACTCATAGCATCAAATTCCAGCTGTGGTAACATAACAATGTAACTATGAAGATTGTTCTTTTACAATGTGAACTTGCCAACTCCTTTAAATAATAAACTTAAGTGTTAAACAATTTGAAATCTTTTAATTTATCTATGCTAAAACCATTAAATCAAGTTTAACGGTATTGTCATTCTCAATAAATGCAATAAATAAATGTTAAAATTCTAGCCTGGTAACAAGGAAGATAAACTAAAACCCTTTTCACACTGCAGGGTCCGGCACAGAACGGAACAGCACGGCACGGGTTCAAAGTAGGGCCGACCGTCTTTGCATTAGAACTTCCGACCCGGTTCCACTCGGCTCCTTGGAACCACGAGCTGTGGTTCCAATCGGGCCGGCCAAGCGGGGCTGCTTTGAATTCAGCAGCTGATTGGTTTAGAATCAGCCATTGGTTGTTTTGCAGTCAGACATTGATTCGGTCTAGCTGGCTCTCACTAAACTGTT
>NW_006800598.1:147215-152779 GCF_000485575.1 Poecilia formosa | reverse complement strand
TTAATTGCTTTGTTCTTTTTTTCTTCTATATTCATGGAAAGATTTTGATCAATTTGGTGTATTTATCTCATATTGTTTTGACTGTGGAATTGTTTTATGATGTGCCGATTTTGTGTGGGTAAGGTATGGGTGGGAATTTGACCTATTATGTTAATGCATATTAAACATAAAATAATTTTTTTAATTTAAAATAAATAAGTAAGTAAATAAATAAACTTGAGTGGGTAGACTGCTTGGATATGATTTTTTTTAGAACATGTTCAGATCTTAGGGATCCCTACAGGGCAGTCTTTCTCAAACTGTGGTCCCACCACTGGTGGTCTGCGGGTGCCCTTCAGTGATCCGCGAGGTGCTGCATGTAAATGAACGTTTGCCGTGACGTGAGCTCAGTGCAACACTACAGCTAGCTTACCAAAGGATGGTGTTAAAAATAATGATGGAAAACTGTCCTAAAACCAAGTCACTCAAAAGAAAAGCTGCAGATACCAGAGGACTACAGGGACTCTGTAGTCCTCTGGCATCTCTCTGTAGTCTGTAGGACTACAGGAAAACTCAATATGATCAGAGGATATGTTGCTGCTGAGTGTAGTCGTTCACTAACTACTGGATTTCTTGAATGGCTCAAGAAATCAGTAAGAATCAGTACGAAAGCAGTAGGACTCGTCTCAGTGAGAACTGTTCTTTGTTTTTTATTTTGTTTAATAAAAAACTTATTTTAAATTTTAATTATTTTTATTTAATTAAAAATGATTACATTAAATTAATTAAATACAATTGATAGAAGTGGGTGAGTTTGTTATATTTAATTGTGCATAAAATGATTTTTTTGTTTCTGTTAAAGCGACTCAAAGTCTTTTTTCTTTAATTGTGCTTCTAAATCAAAAATAGCCTTCATTGTATTAATGCACATGACACTAGGTAGTAAAGAAAATGTATTTTATTTCTATGTGTTTGACATCATTGGAAAGCTTTCAGAATCAATTAATTACTCAAAATACCCAAGAAGACGTGTTAATGGCTTTGTCGTGGCCAGTCACATTTCACAAACACCACTCCTCTCATTAGAATGAACAAAGAAAACAATACGTGAGTTAAGAGATAATATTTTCATTTCAGGTTACATTATATATAAAGATGTATCATCGGGGGGGCAATTTCAGGTTACGTGGTACATGATTTTTGGTAAATAGGTTAAGTGATCCTCAGCCTGACAAAGTTTGAGAAAAACTGCTATATATGGGGATTTTTTTTTCTTTTGTCTTACTTTGGAATAGCACTGCATTCCCTCTCAATAAATTAGCAAATACACTCGGAGCTATTTTGTGTACCGTCACAGTGATAGAAAATGTTAATTTAAAATTGCACATATGTACAACTTTAAAGAACCTTAGAGAAAATGTGTTTATTCTTAACTCTGGTACAGAAAAACTGTTTGAAAATCTATCCGTTATCCATCATGTTTGTTTGTATAATGTGGAGATGATGTAGAGATGGGACTGCACATAAAAACAGCCCTTTATTAACCGTTCAGAAAACTGATACAAAAAAGGCACAAACAAAACTGATAGGCAGCCATATTTCCCTGTGGAAATAACTCAAAATAGTCCAAATGATTTGGATGTATTGAAAAACACAGCAGTCACGAGATGGAAAAGGTAGGTTTCTACTAATTTCATTATTTGTCCCTTGAATTCAGCAGAGAGCTGCTGCTCTCACTGTGCAGGGCTGGCCCAGTGATGTTTGGGGTCTTGAGTAGAATTTGAGTTAGGAGCCTGGCAAGAATACATAGCAGTATTTTCATATAGATTTAGTGGAATCTGGGAGAGGGGCCCAAGTTTAATTGGGTGAGCTTAAAAGCCATTGCTGATAATTTTGCTGAGATTATGTATTTGTGAACAAACCAAACTCAAACACAAAGATTAAACTCATAGCATCAAATTCCAGCTGTGGTAACATAACAATGTAACTATGAAGATTGTTCTTTTACAATGTGAACTTGCCAACTCCTTTAAATAATAAACTTAAGTGTTAAACAATTTGAAATCTTTTAATTTATCTATGCTAAAACCATTAAATCAAGTTTAACGGTATTGTCATTCTCAATAAATGCAATAAATAAATGTTAAAATTCTAGCCTGGTAACAAGGAAGATAAACTAAAACCCTTTTCACACTGCAGGGTCCGGCACAGAACGGAACAGCACGGCACGGGTTCAAAGTAGGGCCGACCGTCTTTGCATTAGAACTTCCGACCCGGTTCCACTCGGCTCCTTGGAACCACGAGCTGTGGTTCCAATCGGGCCGGCCAAGCGGGGCTGCTTTGAATTCAGCAGCTGATTGGTTTAGAATCAGCCATTGGTTGTTTTGCAGTCAGACATTGATTCGGTCTAGCTGGCTCTCACTAAACTGTTCTTACTGTATTTTGTAGAGTGCTCTTTTTAATATTTTTATTATTATTTTTAATTTGCAATGAATTCCTCACAATATTCTGCTGTTACCTGGTAACCATGATGAGGTAATTTTTTTTCCTCCGCTTACTCCCTTACGAACGAGTAGTACAGAACGAACTAGATCGGTCAACGAGGAAAGAGAAAGTTTTCCGCCACATGTCTGAGGAAAAGGCTTCGGCCGGCTACATCGAAACCATTGTTTACTTTCAAAAATAATGACGTCAGGAACAACTTCGATGCCGCCCTCGGTTATACGTAAACACAACAGGGTTGCAGTACGGGTGGAACTGGATCGAAGCGTGCCATTCCGTTCCGTGCCGGACCCTGCAGTGCGAAAAGGGCTTAAATGTTGCCATTTAGTTAGTTTATTTTTACCTTGGGTGGTTATAAATGTGACTAGCATTACACAGTGTTTTAAGTTCCTGATTACTTAGTTGGGATTTAATGGAAGTGCAAAAAGTTTATTTATTTTAATTGTATTGTTTTGTTTGTTGTTTTTAAGACTTTATAATTCTGTGTTAAAGTATTGTCAACAAGGTCTTTCAGTAATATATAATTACCCAGTAGTCTTGAGACTGTACTGCCCAGACTGAAGGACTCAGGTATTCAGATGGGCTCTAATAGAAAATCCTTCCTCCAGGGCTGCACCATCTCAACAGTTGGAATTAGAATTTATTGTCTGTCACTGTACACATCTACAGTGAGATTAAAGCTAGCTCCAAAACAATGCAAACAATGTACTGTTTGCGCTGAACATTGTAAATATCACCATATATATGGTGAAATTTATGCTTCTTAAATAGGTTACATTTATATATACACATATAACCACCATATAAGTAGTGCATGTGAGAGTTCACAATGTTAATTGCCTTTAAGAAGAAGCTGTTTTTGAGTCAGTTTGTCTTTGTGTTGATGAACATATAGCGACTCTCTGAGGGTAGCAGGCCAAATAGTTTGAAGTCAGGGTGGGAGCTGTTCTTTGGGCTTTGACTCTACGGAGGCAGTGGGAGGCCCAAACTTTTTTGGACCAGTGTGCCCCTATCCATTATCCAGATCCCTTATCCCCCAATCCCATCAAAGAAGATGTAGGCTACTTGCACTGATTATTATTCATTATTATTATTATTATTATTATTATTATTATTATGCCCGAGCAGCTAAGCACTGCGAAGGCCTATTGTAATCCTAGTGTTTATTATTATGCCGATTATTCTTATGCTTCTGTCAAATGAATTGGGGGCTTTATCATATTCTAGTGGAATCGCTGCTTTATAGCGCTTCCTAACGTGAGATAGAAGAAACTGTAGATCGTAGAGATCTGAAACTTGGTACGTAGGTAGATCCGCCCCCAAATCAAGAAAACAAGTCTGGGCGCCAAAGTTAGCGTACTCACCAAAGAAAATGAAACGTTATAACTTCTGCATAAAAAGGTCAATTGGCACCAAACTGGGCATGAGTGATGCCTGATGATCCTATGCCGTCATAGTCTGACATCATCTAAGCCCTGCCCCTTCAGAACAGGAAGTGACTTTTTTAAGCCTATATGAATGAAAGAGTAAAGCTCCATCTCTGACCCCCGTTGATCTAATTAACACAATCTTGTGTCAGAAGACAGATAACTAGTTGGTCTCACTTGCTTTAAAGCCCAAAGAGATTTTGGTGAAAGGGGTAGGCGTGGCGGCGTGGTGAAGTCACAGGTGACACCGTTGCCATACGTTTGGCTTTAAAGTCCATTTTCTCTTTTTTTTAAAAGACATATCTGATCAAACTCATCCTACTGTTTTTTAGGTACAGACAGCATAATCACTCAGGAGGATCTTGAGGCATTGAAGGTCAAAAGTTATTAAAGGAATTTTTGTTCGTTAAAGCATGTGGGTGTGGCTAAGGCTGTGTTCACACTACAGCCTGAAGTGACCCAATTCCATTTTTGTCAAATCAGATTTTTTTTTGCCGGCACCGTTCACACTGCCACACATATGTGACCTGTATGTGTTCTGCAGTCTGAATGGGCAAACTACCTGAAAGTGTTCCCCATGCGCAGTAGAGGGTGCAATAGCGTCAGCATTCTCAGTGTTCTGCCAACCGCCATAAAAAAAAGTGCTCAGTGTTTATGGAAGAAAACATGGTTGCTTACGGTAGAGCATAGTTGTTGTCCAGCCAGCATATTGACGACATAATTCTCATTATAGTTAGTCATGGTTGTTGTTATTCTTCCCGCTTGCGCGTATCAGGACGCAGAATAGTGAGATTTGCTGAGTATCAGTGACGTTCAGTTTGGATAAATGCGACCTGGACTTTGGCTCGCATTTGAATCGGATACGTATTGGATATGCAAGTGGCCTGGGTCGTATTAGAAAAGAATCCGACCTGTGCTGTTGAGACTGTCTTGAAAAGATCGGATACAGGTCGCGTTTCATCAAAAAAAATCGGAATTGGGTCACTTCAGCCTGCAGTGTGAACGCAGCCTAAGTATCAAACTTTGACTATTTGCTAAGAAACATCAACGTGCAATAACTTCCACACACAAGATCAGACCTGCATCAGACATTCTATGTCTCATTACAGACCGGCCCTCAACACAATTACATGGTCAATTGATGACATCACCTTAGCCCCCCACACTTCCAACAGGAAGTATCCTATATTTTCTGCTGGATGTCTTACTAGGGAAGCTAAGCGCACCTTTGCATCAATCAAATTTGACAGGTGGGTGGGACTTCCTGTTTTATGAGGCAGGACTTCCGGTTTTTGAGACGGGACTGCCGGTTTTGGGATGGGTGGGGAGGGTTAAATGTTAATGAATTTAACACCTCTGACCGCAGTGGGTGGTGGCTCCTATTGTAATTATTTTGCTGGGACATTCATGAATTAGCCAATTGAAATAGAGTAGGGGGGTGTGCTGTTGCCAGCTCTGTACTTTATAGTTTTCTCCAAGTAGCTCTTGAAGAAAAAGTATGAAGATGTGCAAAACTAAAAAACTCTACCGATCAAGTACAACTAATCAGAGCTAAGGAGACAAGACTACACGGCTTGCATTTGAAGCTTTTATCCCAACGCAGGGCAGTCTGTACACCGTGATGGAGATATTGGTGTCTTTAAAGACACCAATATC
>NW_006800598.1:136425-146409 GCF_000485575.1 Poecilia formosa | reverse complement strand
CCCTCCTCGCACTTCCGGACCCCCCCACTGAGTCCCCCCTGACCCCATCCATCCCCAAACTGGTAGTCCCGCCTCAAAAACCGGAAGTCCCACCTCATAAAACCGGAAGTCCCGCCCACTTGTCAAATTTGATTGATGCAAGGGTGCGCTTAGCTTCTCTTACTTTTACTCTTTCATTCATATAGGCTTAAACCTGTGCCAAATGACATAAAATGACACTGGCTGAACTGTGTGGCATGGCCAACGGCGAATTTCATTCCCTCGCCACTAGTCGTCTCGAAATCATACATGTGCATCTTAGGTGTGATGACTGCTGCAATGTTGTCAGTCTAGGAGTGGTCTTCAGAGATGAGGACGCCAAGAAACCTGAAGGTGTGGACCCTCTCCTCACTCTCACCGTTAATGTAGAGAGGAGCTGAGTTAGTGTTGAGCTCCTTGGTGTTGAGAGTGAGGTTGTTCTCTGAACACCAGGATGCCAGCTTCAGGACTTCCTCTCTGTAGGCTGTCTCGTCACCTGTGAGATGAGTCTGACCACTGGGGTGTCGTCAGCAAACTTGACGATGCGGCTGTTGTTGTGAGCCAGTCTTGGGTGTAGAGGCAATACAGGAGGGGGCTAAGCACAGAATCATACATTTAAAAATGCACAAATTGAAAGAAATTTTGTTGCAAGGCTCCAATAATAATAAATAAGTAAGTAATAATAAATGTATCAATGTAAATATATATAATAAAAGATTAAACTAATGAGAGTTAAGTATCCTTATGGCACGAGGGATGAAGCTGTTGTGGAATGTAGTTGTTCTGCTTGATCTTCTGGTTCTGGTCTGCTCTGCATCCCCAGAACCAGAACAAAATGAGGAGAAGCAGCATTCAGTTTCTATGCACCACAAATTTGGAACAAACTTCCAGAAAATTGTAAAACAGCTGAAACACTGAGTACCTTTAAATCTCAACTTAATTGATTCTTTTCCTTTACTCTACTGCCCTTTGTAGAGGGCACTGAAGAGCACTGCTTTTATTTAAATAAGCTAATCTTTGTTTCTATTTTTTCATTATAGCTGCTCAGATCAAGACTATGGTGAACCAATTGGGGACCAAACAGGACACCAGTGAACTTCAAGATCGTCTGTATGTACAACCAATGTATACATATAAGTGTGTGTGTATATATATATATATATATAAAAAAAGTCCCTTTTCACCCTCTGCGGGTGGTCTCTCTTTCATCCTCTGACCTCGGGTCCTCTACCAGAGGCCTGGAAGCTTGAGGGTTCTCCTCCAGTATCTTGTGCCTAAAACTGCACATTTCTGGACTGAGATGTCTGATGTTATTCCTGGGATCTGTTTTAGCCACTGCTCCAGTTTGGGGGTGGCTGCCCCGAGGGCCCCGATGACCACAGGCACCACTGTGGTCTTTACCTTTCAGGCCTTTTCCAGTTCCTCTCTGAGGCCCTGGTATTTCTCCAGTTTCTCCTGCTCCTTTTTCCTGATGTTGTGGTCACTTGGTATTGCTACATCCACCACAATTGCTTTGCTCTGTTGTTTATCCACCACCACAATGTCCAGTTGGTTCTCCATTATCATTTTGTCTGACTGGATCTGGAAGACCCACAGGATCTTAGCTCGGTCATTCTCCACCACCTTTGGGGGTGCTCCCCACTTTGATCTCGGGGCTTCCAGTTCATATTCTGCACAGATGTTTCTGTACACTATGCCCACCACTTGGTTATGTCGTTCCATGTACGCTTTCCCTGAGAGCATCTTGCACCCTGCTGTTATGTGCTGGACTGTCTCCGGGGCCTCCTTGCACAACCTACACCTTGGGACTTGTCTGGTGTGGTAGATCTGAGCCTGCAAATATTACCAAACCACTAGATTCTCTTCCTGGTTTAGATCCCAATAACTTCAGTAATTTTCATCCTATCTCAAATCTTCCATTCATTTCTAAAATTCTTGAAAAAACAGTTGCTGTTCAACTTCATTCTCATCTATCCAGCAATAATTTATATGAACAATTCCAATCTGGTTTCCATCCACTTCACAGTACTGAAACAGCACTTCTTAAAATTACTAATGATCTACTCCTTGCTGTTGACTCTGGTTTATTATCCATATTCCTTCTGCTTGATCTAACTGCGGCCTTTGTTGCAATTTCACATAACATCCTCCTTGACAGATTATCCTCTCTTGATATTGTAAATACACCTCTGAACTGGTTTCATTTGTACCTCTCAGGCTACACTCAGTTCGTTCAGTTAAAATCATTCACCTTTCATCCTGTTCCCGTTACCTGAAGTATTCCCCAGGGCTCTGTTCTGGGATCCTTGCTGTTTATAATTTACCTTCTTCCCCTTGCTTATATTTTTCGCAAACATAATATTCAGTTTCACAGCTATGCGGATGATACCCAGCTCTATCTCTCAACCAAACCTAATTCTATGATTCCACTTTCATCCCTCACTTGAAATAAGACAATGGTTCACCCTTAACTTTCTTAAATTAAATTGCAATAAAACGGACTCTTAAGTGGTACTACATCAATACTAAGTCAACTTAACTTCTCCATTTCAGTTGATAATTCCTGCATTTTTCCCTCCCTTCAGGTCAGAAATATTTTTCCCCCAAAAAATAAAGAGGGTTAATTAACACAAAGCTTTAGCCTGTTATAGCCGCAGGAGAGAAACTTGATGTGTGAATCAAACATAAACTGGAGATGCGCTTTTATTTTATTTTATTTTAGTTAGAGTGACCCAAATCCTGTAAAGCACATATGTGTTACTTCAGTTAAAATTGGTCTTATAGGTGTCCCTGTATCATCCTGAAGTCAGAGAAGTACCTGGTAAGGTATTGTTTATGTAATCTGAAATATTTTTTTTGCATGTCAAATGTCAGCAATTAACACAAAGTTTTACATTTTTAAAGCCGCAGGAGGGAAATATGAATCAAACATAAACCGGAGGTCCGCTTTTATTTTGAAAAACCTGCCTGGGGTCCAATCAGAAACTGAAATTTTAAGTTAACTTCCGTTGCAATCAAACTCTGTCAGAGTTTGATAGTACGTGTAAGAGGGTTTGATAGTGAATGTGAGAGGGTTTGATAGTACGTGTAAGAGAGTTTGTAGGTTTTGGCCTATGGGGCCTCTCATATCTTTATGAATGTTTATGACCTTCATATTCATGACATGCTATGTCATGTTTATGACAGTGTCATGTCAGTCTTATGCACACCCCATCAAATAAAGTGTTACCCTCTTTCCTTCACACTGTGCAAGTGCTCGGCAATAACTGCTAAGCAATGTCGTGTGGGAACTGTAACGTTTTGAGTGAAAGGGGACGTTTGTGTGTTACACCGGAAAAATACCTTGGGTGTGAAACATGTAAAAATTAATTAACACAATGAATCTAATATGACATTTAAAAAACAAGCACTTGATGGATTTTGGCTATGTCGAAGCTCACTGCAGGAGAAAAATACATCCGGAGCAGTCAGATAGCAGGTAAAGCAGCACACAACTACCAACATTCACCTGTAAGAGCATAATGGTCAGAAAGCTAAACAAATAACCCAAAAAATAATTTTAAGTTAACAAGCTAGCGGTGTAATACGCTGATTCTGCTCTCGGTATTGGACTGCCGCACCGCGCTACTAGCAGTAATATTTCACAGATGGAGCGCTGCTCAAGTTCCACCCAGTAACTGCTGCAGTAAGTAACTTTAGGTTACTTTCGTAACCTCGGTTCTCTGAGTAGTATGAGTGAGTGTCTCACTATGGGGAACGCCCTGGGCGTGACCTCATAAGAAGCTCCTATTACATTCCACCAGCCCTGATTGTCTGGGGGTAAGTCTGTCAGTGCCAGGGACAGGGGACATGTAACACCCCCTACCTATATATAGGACTTGCCCTGGACAGACAGATCATTCAAAAACCTCTTCTCGTTACGAGCACAAGTCCCGACTGGTTTTCTCTCTTTCGCCTGCCGTTCTGGAGCCTAGCTTAACTGTCCATAGATACGAGTGCAAACTCGGTCGCTGGGCGCTTCGTTCCAGACTGGTACTGTATACCAGAAGAAAACTAGCATTCAGTCTGTTGCAAAACAGCACTGTTAGCTGCAAAAACTGTGTTGGGTAAAAATATGCTTCACTTATTTTCACTCGAGTAACAATACTCCATTGGTAGCAATACTGATAGAAGTAGCGACACTTTACCCAAGCTATAGTTTTGCTGTGCTAGCTATCAGCAGGGTAAGCTGCAACACTCCCTGACACCTTGCCATATCAGGCTAGCAATTTTAGCTGTCACCAGCTTCACTGTAGCTTCACAGAAATCATTCCTGCAATTAGCATGGACGCTGGAAAGGCTGATGCTAAAGCAGACGAAAACCCACAAGCTTGCCCGTGTGGAAGTAAAATTTTGAGTTGGGACACTCACCAAATATGTGTGACATGTCTTGGCTTAAGGCATACCCAAGCAGCCCTCGAGTCATCGGAGGAGTGCTCTCATTGTAGTCGGCTCTCACTCAAGGTGCTGCGTCGCCTTCTGGGCGACGCAGCACTGAACGCTAGTTTTCTTTTTCTTTCTGACCATTATGTGTCAGTTGACACTGTTCGGAGGTGACCCCATCCTGGCTTCTGCTGCAGCTAGCCAAGAAACGACGGCTCAAGGACTAATACTGGTCCCTGATGCAGAACCAGGACCAAGCTGGGGCGATATGCTTGACGCTGTTAACCCGTTGCCACTGGATGTGAGTGGCCATAGCTTCACAACTTGCCCAACCTGCCCCCATGGCAGGTGATGATGACGGAGACTCGGATGCAGGTTCTGAGCTTCTCATCACCGACAAAGATGAGGATGATGAACCGCCTCTGGTGCTCCGAGGTTGGGTCACAAAACCCACACCTTTGGGCTTCAGCAAGGCCAATGATGGTGACTCTTCTTTGTCTGACTTGGATGTGGACCTGCATGACGTGTGTAAACGCGCCGCAGCAAAACTTAATATCCAGTGGCCCGAAGTTCAGGCTGAAGAAGCAAGATCACGTTTCGATGACAAAAAACTGCCAAAAGCCAAGAGAACGGGAAAGTAGTTCCTGCCTTTCTTTCCTGAGTTGCTGGAGGAATTTTCAGTTTCCTGGTGCAACAAACTGTACAGGGAGAAGCACCCAGTGGCAGGTGGCTCAGTTCTAGACTGCGAGGGAATGGATGACCACGGTCTCCGCCAAATGCCTCGAGTCGAGCAGTGGTGGCAGCGCACCTTCACCTGAAAGCTTTGATGACCTTGGGTGGGTCGGCTCCATCCCTTCCCTCAGCAGCGGACTGCTTCCAATCAAACCTGATGGAGAAATCCTACAAGGTGGCCGCTCTATCAGTTCGCGCCATGAATGCCTCTTCTATGCTGATGATGCTGATCAGGCGGAGCTGGAGGAGGAGATGACTGTGTCACCGGATGCTACACTGTGGGAAGAAGTGTGTATCATCACTGATCATTATCTCCATCTCCATAAAGTAGCGATCCAGGCTATGGGGAGAGCTATGGGGCTCCTGGTTCTACAGGAAAGGGCTAGATGGTTAAACTTAACCACGTTTTCCACCAGGGAAATGGAGGACCTTCTCGATACCCCCATTACCCCGCTTGGCCTGTTTTGTGCAGCTGTTACATCTATGCAAAAGAGGTGTGAGGAAAAGAAAAGAGAAGATGAGGCTTTGAAGCTGTGTCTCCCAAGACAGGAACCGGTGTACACAGCCACCTCTCTCACATCCCAGCGTCAAACCTTTGCCCAGGCTGAGGCGCATTTGCCTCCCACTTTCAGAAATCCTAAGCTGCTGAAAACCCAGACGGCCGCTAATCGTCCTCCGAAAGGCACTGCTGGCCTTTGAAGAAACATGAAGGAACCCGGCTTCGGGTTTCTTCATTTCCAAAGAAACCCGAAGCCGCTCGCCTGGATCAGCCGCCACCCATGTCCACTCAGACGGTGAGGAAGAAGCGTTTGACCTGACAGCTTTTTGGAAGACACAGTGAGCTGGACTCGTTTTCAGACACGGCTCTGTTACCGAGCCCTTACATAGAGTTCAGCAAAGTTCGGCGCACAAACGAGGAGATGTTTGAGCCCGCTCAGCGCGCACAAAACGGGGACGGTGTTCAGTTCGGGATGTCCCGCATTGGGCCCAGTTCACCTCCCACAAACACTTATGTCTCAGAACATTAAACTTTCACAAGCTGCCGCATCCAGGCAAAATGCCAAGGGCGCAGCTAAAAATGTTGCAAAACAAACAAATACCAGTAAGAGGGGAGATGGTTTGTCGCTCCCTGATAGGAGCGCAGCCTCTCCCCCCCATAAACAGACGTATGACTGAGGGAAACTCTCATGTATGTGCGATGCGAGACGTGAAGTCTTGCAAACCAGTGCCACAAGAGGGCGGTCTTGCCACATGCAACACAAACTGGCCTGTTAGCCCGCTGTCACTGAGACTGACAAAATGGGCAAACTGCACAAACTCAGAGTGGGTTTTAAAAACAATAAACTGTGGATACCGGCTGCAATTCGCTCTGCCACCTCCACAGTTCAGAGGAGTGATTCAATTACCAGTGGACCAGTGGCTCCGCAGACCAGTGGCTCCGCAGCTCTTTTCCTACAAGAGGAGATATCCTCTCTATTGGAGAAAAGAGCGATAAAATCGATCTGCCAGGAAAAACGCCAAACAGGTTTTTACTCCAGATATTTCCTGGTCCCAAAGAAAGGTGGTTGAGGGATGCGTGCAATCTTAGACATTCGGGCTCTAAACAGACATCTGAGAAAATACAAGTTCAGAATGCTGACACACGCTTTTCTCTTATGCTTCCTGCACCCAGGTGATTGGTTCACATCAATCGATCTCAAGGATGCATATTTTCACATTCCAATTTATCCACCACAGGAAATATCTAAGATTTGCATTTCAGGGGAAATGCTACGAGTATCTCGTTCTTCCATTTGGCCTCTCCTTGTGCATTTCACAAACACGCCCAAGGGTGTTTGTGAAATGCACAGAAGCCACTGTGGCACCACTCAGGCAGCAGGGGGTTCATGTAGCCACATACAGACGATTGGTTGATTGCAGCTCTGTCANTAACGTTTTGAGTGAAAGGGGACGTTTGTGTGTTACACCGGAAAAATACCTTGGGGGTGAAACATGTAAAAATTAATTAACACAATGAATCTAATATGACATTTAAAAAACAAGCACTTGATGGATTTTGGCTATGTCGAAGCTCACTGCAGGAGAAAAATACATCCGGAGCAGTCAGATAGCAGGTAAAGCAGCACACAACTACCAACATTCACCTGTAAGAGCATAATGGTCAGAAAGCTAAACAAATAACCCAAAAAATAATTTTAAGTTAACAAGCTAGCGGTGTAATACGCTGATTCTGCTCTCGGTATTGGACTGCCGCACCGCGCTACTAGCAGTAATATTTCACAGATGGAGCGCTGCTCAAGTTCCACCCAGTAACTGCTGCAGTAAGTAACTTTAGGTTACTTTCGTAACCTCGGTTCTCTGAGTAGTATGAGTGAGTGTCTCACTGTGGGGAATGCCCTGGGCGTGACCTGATCAGAAGCTCGTATTACATTCCACCAACCCTGATTGTCTGGGGGTAAGTCTGTCAGTGCCAGGGACAGGGGACATGTAACACCCCCTACCTATATATAGGACTTGCCCTGGACAGACAGATCATTCAAAAACCTCTTCTCGTTACGAGCACAAGTCCCGACTGGTTTTCTCTCTTTCGCCTGCCGTTCTGGAGCCTAGCTTAACTGTCCATAGATACGAGTGCGAACTCGGTCGCTGGGCGCTTCGTTCCAGACTGGTACTGTATACCAGAAGAAAACTAGCATTCAGTCTGTTGCAAAACGGCACTATTAGCTGCGAAAACTGTGTTGGGTAAAAATATGCTTCACTTATTTTCACTCAAGTAACAATACTCCATTGGTAGCAATACCGGTAGAAGTAGTGACACTTTACCCAAGCTATAGTTTTGCTGTGCTAGCTATCAGCAGGGTAAGGTGCAACACTCCCTGACACCTTGCCATATCAGGCTAGCCATTTTAGCTGTCACCAGCTTCACTGTAGCTTCACAGAAATCATTCCTGCAATTAGCATGGACGCTGGAAAGACTGACGCTAAAGCAGACGAAAACCCACAAGCTTGCCCGTGTGGAAGTAAATTTTTGAGTTGGGACACTCACCAAATATGTGTGACATGTCTCGGCTTAAGGCATACCCAAGCAGCCCTCGAGTCATCGGAGGAGTGCTCTCATTGTAGCCGGCTCCCACTCAAGGTGCTGCGTCGCCTTCTGGGCCGTCAGTTGACACTGTTCGGAGGTGACCCCATCCTGGCTTCTGCTGCAGCTAGCCAAGAAACGATGGATCAAGGACTAATACTGGTCCCTGATGCAGAACCAGGACCAAGCTGGGGCGATATGCTTGACGCTGTTAACCCGTTGCCACTGGATGTGAGTGGCCATAGCTTCACAACTTGCCCAACCTGCCCCCATGGCAGGTGATGATGACGGAGACTCGGATGCAGGTTCTGAGCTTCTCATCACCGACAAAGATGAGGATGATGAACCGCCTCTGGTGCTCCGAGGTTGGGTCACAAAACCCACACCTTTGGGCTTCAGCAAGGCCAATGATGGTGACTCTTCTTTGTCTGACTTGGATGTGGACCTGCATGACGTGTGTAAACGCGCCGCAGCAAAACTTAATATCCAGTGGCCCGAAGTTCAGGCTGAAGAAGCAAGATCACGTTTCGATGACAAAAAACTGCCAAAAGCCAAGAGAACGGGAAAGTAGTTCCTGCCTTTCTTTCCTGAGTTGCTGGAGGAATTTTCAGTTTCCTGGTGCAACAAACTGTACAGGGAGAAGCACCCAGTGGCAGGTGGCTCAGTTCTAGACTGCGAGGGAATGGATGACCACGGTCTCCGCCAAATGCCTCGAGTCGAGCAGTGGTGGCAGCGCACCTTCACCTGAAAGCTTTGATGACCTTGGGTGGGTCGGCTCCATCCCTTCCCTCAGCAGCGGACTGCTTCCAATCAAACCTGATGGAGAAATCCTACAAGGTGGCCGCTCTATCAGTTCGCGCCATGAATGCCTCTTCTATGCTGATGATGCTGATCAGGCGGAGCTGGAGGAGGAGATGACTGTGTCACCGGATGCTACACTGTGGGAAGAAGTGTGTATCATCACTGATCATTATCTCCATCTCCATAAAGTAGCAATCCAGGCTATGGGGAGAGCTATGGGGCTCCTGGTTCTACAGGAAAGGGCTAGATGGTTAAACTTAACCACGTTTTCCACCAGGGAAATGGAGGACCTTCTCGATACCCCCATTACCCCGCTTGGCCTGTTTTGTGCAGCTGTTACATCTATGCAAAAGAGGTGTGAGGAAAAGAAAAGAGAAGATGAGGCTTTGAAGCTGTGTCTCCCAAGACAGGAACCGGTGTACACAGCCACCTCTCTCACATCCCAGCGTCAAACCTTTGCCCAGGCTGAGGCGCATTTGCCTCCCACTTTCAGAAATCCTAAGCTGCTGAAAACCCAGACGGCCGCTAATCATCCTCCGAAAGGCACTGCTGGCCTTTGAAGAAACATGAAGGAACCCGGCTTCGGGTTTCTTCATTTCCGAAGAAACCCGAAGCCGCTCGCCTGGATCAGCCGCCACCCATGTCCACTCAGACGGTGAGGAGGAAGCGTTTGACCTGACAGCTTTTTGGAAGACAGAGTGAGCTGGACTCGTTTTCAGACACGCCTCTGTTACCGAGCCCTTTCATAGAGTTCAGCAAAGTTCGGCGCACAAACGAGGAGATGTTTGAGCCCGCTCAGCGCGCACAAAACGGGGACGGTGTTCAGTTCGGGATGTCCCGCATTGGGCCCAGTTCACCTCCCACAAACACTTATGTCTCAGAACATTAAACTTTCACAAGCTGCCGCATCCAGGCAAAATGCCAAGGGC
>NW_006800598.1:129762-133800 GCF_000485575.1 Poecilia formosa | reverse complement strand
TGCTCTCTCGCCACCAGTGGCCCCAAGCTCTCCTGTATGCATTCCCTCCTGTAGCCCTCATTCTGCTGACGATAGCCAGAGTTCGAGCTGGCTCACCTTGGCATCAGTGGCACCAAGCACCCATCAATGACTTATATTGTAAGCAGTCGGTCTTGGTCTGCATTGCAATCCAGGAGTCAGGATTTTCCCATAATGAGACACGAAACGAATGCTATGAAAGAGAACTTTAGGTTACTTTCGTACTTTCGGGAAAAAAAATCAATGTCCTCTGTCTCTTCCTCTTCTTCTTCTTCTGCAGAATTTCTCAGCTCAGTCAGAAACAGCCAATCAGAACCTGCATTAATCACCTAGCCACTCTCAGGAAGTTTTGATTTAGTAACTCAGGATTGTTTATTTTGATGCAACCTGCATTTGACTTTGAACGAATGTTTCATGTTTTACTTGACATTGTTTGATATATGCAGTGTTGTGAGATTTATTTGACTCATGCATAATTTATGGTACTGTGAACCTTACTGTTAATTGTTGTTTTACTGTTTGCAGGTTGTTCAGTTGTCGTTTTGATTTAATAGCTCCTGTGTCATGCCTGCAAGTATTTGCAAGTCTCTCCAGCAGGGCCGAGCTCAAATCAAAGTGGCTGCTGCTCCACTGATAAATTTAACAGATTGGTTTAAAATGCAGTGCTTTGTGTCCGATATTTATCCTGCTCATAAAGCAGGTTTAAACAACTGCATTCAGTACCTTTGAAATAGTGACAATTTGATGAGTTCTGTCTCATCGAAATTAATATTAATAAAATTGTATTTCATTTTATTATGAATACATAATAAAATGAAACCCCCTAATAAAATGAAAAATGTGACCTAGAAATCACATTTTTATGTCTGAAACCTTGACCTTTGGGACCACATAAAAATTTTGCGTTGTAATTGCTAAATGACCATATATTGCACAATTTCCACAGTAAATTATTTTTTTCACAGTAAATTATTTTTTTCACGGACGCATCATCTTGGTGAGATTGAATGGTGGTTTGTGTAAATAAGAATAAGTAAGTGTGACTTTGAGCAAACATCAAACATGTCTGCCATTGTGGCTGATGGTAAAGTTTGACAGCTCTTCAGACTAAAGCTGTGAGGTCTAGGTGCAAAAAGAACTAATATGACCTTTTAAGAAACTTTCCCAAGTTAAATAAAGGTTTTATGGTTCACAAACTAGGTTTAAAATGTTACGCTATTAGTGAAGAATATTCTAGTCCAGGTTTGAAGTATCTAAATTTAGTAGTTTTTGAACTAGAACAGATTAGACACTCAAGATAGTGAGAACAAAAATATAGTCAGTGTTTTCAGCAAAATTGAGCTGACTGTCCAGAAATGACCTAAGGTATTTAAATTTTTCCACAATTTCAACAGGTTGGAAATGAGACTTGACCCACTTTAAGGTCTTGTTTAGGTCATTTAATTAGGTTTACGTCCTGAAGAAAATTAAGAACTTATTGTGTTTTATTAGATAATTTATCTTTCACGGTGCCAGTAATTCCAGAATTAATAATAAAGACCTTGTTGTATCTGTTAGAGCGGAAATGCTATTGTGGACGTTGTTTTCCAAGGAATTGGTTCTTGCACAAATCTGGGTCATTCTGACACGTCTTCCCCTCGGTGCGTGCGAGGAAGGATTGGCCAGAAGCCCAAGACTTGAAAAGAATTTCTGTTTGGACATATAAGGATAAACAACCTTACAATTTGCTATTCTGAAATGGAGCAGATCTTGATTTCCAGGAGGTCCCAACTAAATTCTCTGAACCCCAAGCACTCATCCACTATACATTTGTGCCAGAAAGACTGCGCAAATTGAGGACAGTAATACCATTAGTTGAAACTTTCAAATATACACCGGTAGAATTGGTGTCCTATGAAAAGGTGAAGTAACTTGCAGAAGTTGAGATTTTTTATTTTAGTAATTCTGTAGATGCATAGGCTTAAATTCCGGGGGGGTCGGGAGGGTCCAGACCCCCTCAATCTTGGAAAAGTCTAGAATTGCCCCCCAGCCCCCAAAGAAATCATGAAAAAAAACCTTTTGTTTATGCAATATCAATATAAAAAAGGCAATAGAAACAAAGAACGAAGTAAATCTGCCATTCATCTAAGACAAAAAATAAGAATTAATTTTTAGGTCCCTCCCCCCCATTATTGTTAGAACAATGGTTCAGTTCAAAGTGTAGGAGGAGCAACAGCTGCACTGCTGAATGGCACAGGCTCCATTTGAGCCGGAGAAGTGAGAAGCTAGCTTTTAGCTGTGGCTCTGCAGCACACACAAAAAACCCTCCAGTAAGTAAATACATAAAGCAAAAGACATGTAACATCGTTTTATTTACTTTCACTGCTCAATAGGAAGAAACACATTGACATAGGGTTGCCACCTTTCAGAAATCAAAATAAGGGACGCCCACCACGGCGTGTCACCCTACTTTCATGGGGTGGGATGGCCGCAGCAGCGATAGACAATATTTATGACAGTCTTATTTGTTTTTAAAAAGTAATCCAGAGGGGGTGCTGTGATGGTCAGGTGCAAAGCACAACCCACATATTGAGGCCTTAGTCATCGTGGCGGTGGTCGCAGGCCGCATGTCTTCCCCCTCTCTCATTACTCACTTTCCTGTCAAACTACTTCCAAATAAGGGCAACTACAGCCAGCAAAACCTTTAAAATAAAAGTGATCCAGAGAGCAATCATTCATACATAGAGTACTCCAAACTTGTACTCCAATCAGAGTAGCACACCTTAAACATGTTTAGCAAGTGTAAAATATATTTGGTAAACTGCTCAAGTACTGAATAACTGATCATAATACCTAATTTAATAATCACAATGTGTCCTCAAACAGGGCTCCAAAAGTATAAAAGTTATGTGAAAATTCTGGTATTGTAAAGAGTATTACTAAGTTTTTATACAAGTGAGGAGTTAGGTTTGGAGGCTGGTTCTAGATCAAATTTACCATGAGGGCCGGGATAGTCAGTGTTTTTCCATGGCGACATTTAAAAAAGAATGGAACAAAAAACAGAGCAATATTTCATCATTTGATATATCAAGTAAGCCAAAGAGCCACTTGTGTCTCCAGAGATACAGGTTGCAGAGCCCTGATCTAGCAGATGGAGAAAGTATGATCCTATCTCAATACAGCAGCTAAAAGTGCAGCACTGTGATTTTTTATTAATTGTTAAAATAAAATTGTGAAGGTTAAAAAAATCCACCTCTGAATATTAACAAAATACATTTATTTAGCATAATTTATTCTGTACCCCTGCTGGCACCCATCTAGAACCGTCCCTGGGCAGAAAGTCTGTCTGACATTAATAATACATTAAATGACCACTGAACACTGAATATGTCAACATTTCTTAATAAAACAAACAGAAAGCCCTAACAAATCTTTTTAAAGTAGGAAATATTTATGTATTTACTGTTAATCTCTTAATATGATTTGTTTTTTAAATGGCCATTTGTATTATTTTGGCTGATACGACTATACATTAAATAAGCAAATAATTGATTATCTAATAATCAAACCATAACAGTCTACTAAAACCACAATAAGAAACTTAATCAATTATAGCAAAATGTTCTATATCAGTGGTCCCCAACCTTTTTATTACCGCGGACCGGTCAAGACTTGGAAATTTTGTTGGGGGGCTGGGGAGGAGTGGTTGGGGGATAAACAGTCAGAAAAGGCTTCTGCATGTATGTTGGTGCCTGAATATACCCAATTTGGGTTGTCTTGGCCCTTTTATCGCAGCCTGTGGGGTTTTCCCTGACTGGGAACGAGAACACAACCTGTTGAATGTGACAGGTAGCCAATCAGAAAGCGCGGTGACGTCAGAACAGAGGGGAATCCTAAACAGCTGACATATCACGCAACTGAGAGTCCGGTGGATATTGGAGATGATATGTGGAAATGTTTATTACTATATGTAAAGGTCATTATTATGTTTATTCAGTTAAAAATGTTAATTATGAAAAAACATATTCACCTCCAAATCAT
>NW_006800598.1:119504-129446 GCF_000485575.1 Poecilia formosa | reverse complement strand
CATTTTACTTTAGTGAAAATTTTAACTCACGATAATGACTAACGAGAGCCCTGAGCTTGTTTCTCTGCAACGAGACGGTCCCATCTGGGAGTGATGGGAGACAATGACACCCATGGTGTGTTGTTTGAGCACAACGTGCTTGGTCTCTACGTGGCAAAGCAGTTTGAAGCTTCATTGCCTCATTAGCAGCCGGTCGCCGCATGTTACGCAGAGCGGGCTTGTAATGTGGGACTCACCTACCGGTCCGGGATAAATGTCTCTCCTGTCTCTTCTCTGGGCCTTTTCCCCTTTGCAAAGAAACTTTCCAAAGACACCTGTTTCTTACTCATTTTGCTGCTTGTGGGCTCAATGTTGGCGCGCAAGCAACCGAGAGAATCCGGTTAAAGGATTTTCAAAATAAAAGATCCTCCAGACTCAAATAATACATAAAACGGAAATATTTAATTATTTCTTGCGCGGCCNGACTATACATTAAATAAGCAAATAATTGATTATCTAATAATCAAACCATAACAGTCTACTAAAACCACAATAAGAAACTTAATCAATTATAGCAAAATGTTCTATATCAGTGGTCCCCAACCTTTTTATTACCGTGGACCGGTCAAGACTTGGAAATTTTGTTGGGGGGGAGGGGGAGGGTGGTTGGGGGATGAACAGTCAGAAAAGGCTTCTGCATGCATGTTGGTGTTCCCGTTGAAGCCTGAATATACCCAATTTGGGTTGTCTTGGCCCTTTTATCGCAGCCTGTGGAGTTTTCCCTGACTGGGAATGAGAACACAAGCTGTTGAATGTGACAGGTAGCCAATCAGAAAGTGCGGTGATGTAAGAACAGAGGGGAATCCTAAACAGCTGACATATCGCGCAACTGAGAGTCCAGTGGATATTGGAGATGACATGTGGAAATGTTTATTACTATATGTAAAGGTCATTATTATGTTTATTCAGTTAAAAATGTTAATTATGAAAAAACATATTCACCTCCAAATCATAGTGTAGCAAATAGAGCGGCTGCTCCCGTCGTCTTTTATCCACCACCTTTTCTTTTTATTACATCTTTTATCTCTTAAAATGAGTCCACAAACTATCACTATTGCTTCTACATCGTCATCCGTGTTTGGTTATTCTAAATTCCCGCTATGCAGGGTCGCAACTACATATCATTCAGGTGGATGCACACACATAGATTCCCCCCTCTCCCTCGTGAAGGCAAAGGGGCACACGCGCTACATTTCTCAGGTGGATGCGTACACAACATACGCTCGCTCTACCCCCCGAGACGAAGATACATGAAAGGTAAAACTCGCTACATTTATCCCGTTATGGGCGCGAGGTGAAGGAGCGTAAGGGCCCTCGAGTGTATGCGAACACATTATCGGCGCCCCCTCTGGTGCAGCGCCCCTATGCGTTGCATGCTCTGCATGCCCACTTTTTGCGCCCTCAGCTATGTTGGGGGTTTTACTAGATTATCCTCTGGAATCGGGATGTTCTTGACTGGAATCGGTTCCTGTTGCTCCTGCCTTGTGGCTGGACACGAACCGATCAAACCTGTGTACTTTTCTCAGCTCTGTGGTCACAGAGGTTTGGAGAATCGGCCGACAATTCTTAAATCTTGCCGTTTAAACCAGACTTAAGACTCACAAGCTCTACTCATCTCCTCTCGACCACTGCCCAAACGCTCTCTGACTCTGGTCGTTATGGTAACGTTTACATATCCCTTCAAAATAAGATACAGATGCGCCACAAAACCGAACATTTTACTTTAGTGAAAATTTTAACTCACGATAATGACTAACGGGAGCCTTGAGCTTGTTTCTCTGCAACGAGACGGTCCCATCTGGGAGTGATGAGAGACAATGACACCCAAGGTGTATTTGAGCACAACGTGCTTGGTCTCTATGTGGCAAAGCAGTTTGAAACTTCATTGCCTCATTAGCAGCCGGTTGCCGCATGTTACGCAGAGCGGGCTTGGAATGTGGGAATCACCAACCGGTCCGGGATAAATCCATCCTCCTGTCTCTTCTCTGGGCCTTTTCCCCTTCGCAAAGAAACTTTCCAAAGACATCTGATCTGTTTCTTACTCATTTTGCTGCTTGTGGGCTCAATGTTGGCGCGCAAGTAACCGAGAGAATCCGGTTAAAGGATTTTCAAAATGAAAGATCCTCCAGACTCAAATAATACATAAAACGGAAATATTTAATTATTTCTTGCGCGGCCTGGTACCAATTGGTCCACGGACTGGTGCCGGTCCGTGGACCAGGGGTTGGGGAGCGGGAGAGAGCGACTGAGCGTTACCTGTAGCCGACAGCTCGGTACGGGAGCCGAGAGCTCCCATACTGAGCTCTCGGCTCAGTACGGCTAAGCCATACTGAGCAGCAGCTATTGCAGCTGACCGTAAAAAAATATACTGCTCAAAAAAAGTAAAGGGAACATTTCACTTTAATTATGTGTGTGGCTCCAAATCCAGGCCTCCATTGGTTAATAAATTTGATTTCCATTGATGATTTTTGTGTGATTTTGCACATTCAACTTTGTACAGAACAAAGTATTCAATGAGAATATTTCATTCATTCAGATCTAGGATGTGTTATTTGAGTGTTCCCTTTATTTTTTGAGCAGTGTATATATGTATGTACTTTATTTCTTATCTTCAACGTAGAGCATTTAAAACCACAAATTAAAATCTGAATATTTTTCTAGAAAACTCTGGTGCTGACCTTTAAGTTTAAGCTATGATACTAACCCGATATTCAATTCCTACACATTTATAGGTTCTCAGCCATCCATGACATGAAAAAACCCCATCAAAAATATAAGTTTAAAGCAACTTAAGTTATAATTTAAATAACATGACTTGTATTGAGAACCACTGCAATAAATCAATATTTATGAGGAATTTTATTCAGTGGAGTTACTTATTAAAACTTGTTTTTAGTCAGAGCCTTAAGTTTTTGTAAAGGTGTTTCAGAGATTAGATCAGTGACTCTGAATCAAACTCATATCTAAACATTTAAATCTTAGTTTGACTTCTATGGGTCTCAACAGGTTGTTTACTGAGAAAAATACTTTTGTTATTCATTGCTACTGTGTGTGTTAATTATTTTATTCACATATTCCATGGTTAACCACTTTTAATTCCCCAATATATCTTTATTTATGTGACAGACTGGCGACCTGTCCAAGCTGTACCCCGCCTCTCGCCCGAAACATTAGCTGGAGATAGGCACCAGCACCCCTCCGGACCCCACTAAGGGACAAGGGTGTAAAGAAAATGGATGGATGGATGGATGGATCGATGTATCTTTATTTAATTATGTATTTGTTAGTTGTGTTACGACTCCCACACCACCAGAGGCAGTAGCAGACCACAAAAAATGCAAATAAGGAGCAGATTTAGAAGTACACAGAAAACTACAGAATTTGAGAACTGTGAGCTGTGCTGAAATAAATAAAGGAGAGAAGTTCAAATACATTCTGAGAGTGGACCTCCTTCATAAAGGAGAATTTATCAAGAGATTTCAAAAGAAAATAAACACAGGAGACTGTGGATTATATAGGAAATAGCACCCCCTTCTTTTGCGGGAGGGCAATGGTCCTATGTCCAAATCGGTCTGTTGCGTGGTCCGCCCATGGCCCCCTTCCGTTTGATGCACCACCTGGTGCTCTGTGCTTGACCCCTTAAAGAAGCCAGCATGACAGGTTTTAGGCAGCCTTCTCCTCACTCTGCATTGTTTCTTTAATTTGACCAGCACTGAGCAATCCTCAATCTTCATACCTTTCCATGTGCATTGAAAAGCTAATCTTAATTGTGTATTAAGAAGTGAAGTCTAAAGCTCTGTTTACTGAAACTGTTCCTCTTTTTACAGGCAGCAAATACAGCACTATACCAACCAGCTTGCTAAAGAAACCAACAGGCATCTTAAAGAGTTGGGCTCAGTCCCTTTGGCATCATCACCCTCAGAACAAGTGAGTGTCGATGTGCATTTGTTAATGCATCAAACTCGCCTTTAAAGCTGATTTAATTTTTTCTTCCCAACAAAACTCAGTTGGAAAATGGCTAAATGCTAATATCACCTAAGACCTACCCTCTGAGAACAAGAAGTCGAATATCTGACTCTAATATTTTTCATATTGTTTTGTTTACCTCCTTAACCTAATCAATATGAAACGGTGCCAGAAGACAAGTTGGAATAAATCTCAGAGTCTCCAGTACTGAGACTTCTGGGCTGATACTATGGTTGTGGTAATAATAATAATAGTCATAATTATTTACAAGTTGAGTTCATAAAAGCCAAAACCAAGAAGGAATACTACCAGCACATCAGAACTGAACTCTAAGAACAAGATTGCTACAATCAACAGTTTAGCAGTGCCAGTGGTTATCTATGACTTTGGTGTACTCTTCTGGACCAAGCAGAACATCAAGGATATGGACTATAAGACCAGAAAATTTCTGATTATACGTATATGGCCTGTTACACCAAAGGGCAGATGTTGAGCGCTTATACATCTCGTGATGCCAGGGAGGACGTGGCCTGCTCCAACTTGAAACCGCTGAAGAGGCAGCAGCAGTGTGATTACCTGGAACAGTATGAGGGTCGACTTGTCCAACTTCTTCGAGACTTCGAAAAGACCCTTGAGGTAGATTGAGGTCATTGGTGGACAGTGACAGTGTTGGTACAGTTTGACTGTGATGGGGTCGTGCCCCCTAGTAAGTGGAGGTGTGAGAAGGGAGAAGTGAGGATAATGACCCTGATTGTGGTCCTGTTTGCACTGGCTGTGCAGCAGTGACTTTCTCCATGTACTCTTCTTCTTTTACTTTTACTCCATCACCATCATTATTATCATCATCTTCAAAATTTTTATCTGTTCTTGCTGCATGCAAATGTTGGCCAATCTGGCTTGTTACTGTCTTCAGGACATCTTCAAAACGGTGGCCGCTTTGATCAGCAGTTTTGTTAAGTTCAGTGAGATAATTGGGGTGGTGGCTGCTGCTGCTGTCCACTGTGGCTGCATACTCAAGAGCCAAAGTCACTACATGGAACACGAGGTCAGTATTCGAGGTGCTGGAGGAACCATCATGGGAGGACAAGCCCCTACATGGGATGTACCACCGACAAATAACTGAAGTGGCTGATATCAGGAAATCCTATCAATGGCTGGAGAAAGCTGGACTCAAGGACAGCACAGAGGCCCTCATCCTGGCTGCACAGGAACAGGCCCTAAACACCAGAGCAATAGAGGCTCAGATCTACCACACCAGACAAGACCCAAGGTGTAGGTTGTGCAAGGAGGCCTCTGAGACAGTCCAGCACATAACAGCAGGGTGCAAGATGCTGGCAGGGAAAGCGTACATGGAACGACATAACCAAGTGGCGGGCATAGTGTACAGGAAGATCTGTGCAGAAAAATTGTGAAAAAAAAATCTGAAAACATTACAAAGAACTTCTTGCATTAAGTAAGCTGAGCTGAAAATTGTAATGTAAAAAAAAAGTTGTTTCATAGTTGAAACCTAAACTGAAAATGTTTGTCCTGTTTGTTTATGTGGGATTCATATAAAACCTCTTGTACAGACAAAACATTGTGATTTCTTTTAACCCATTGTTTCTAACTACATTTACTTATGCCACCCAGAGGCAACAAAGGATCCAAAGGGACCGGCTTATGAATGACTTTTCCGCAGCGCTCAACAACTTCCAAGCTGTCCAGCGACGTGCAGCAGAAAAAGAGAGGGAATCAATAGCAAGAGCAAGGGCTGGTTCCTGTCTATCAGTAAGTAAGCTATAGAGGTGACTTCACAAATTCCAGATTGTTAAATAGGAATTAAACTCTACAACATAAAATTATAACAAGTAATTTTAAATGAGCACTGTAACCAATAGTAATAAAGTGCCAGTATACTTTATGTATTTTGTAGTTTGCAGGATTTCCCCTAGCAGGGTCCAAGGTTTTACTTGTCCCCTCCTGCCAAGCTAGGCATTGCTTGTTTTTACTTCAAATAGTTTCTGATTCTTTTTCCCTTTTATTAATTAAACAGTGTCCCCACCATTCTCTGTGGGTTGTAGTATTTCGCCTATTACATCTGTGGTGAGCATTAAGGGCAGTTGGAGTGCAACCAGCTGGTCAAATGTTATTGAAATGCACAGCGTGAATGCACAACATTGAAATACAGTCTCCTACCAAACGCTGCATTCAGTCAGTGATTACAACTTCACACAATGATATTGTGATAACAATTATGATTCAATATGATGTGCATTTCTGGTTTTAATTAAGTTTGCATTCAGAATGTGTTTAATAATGTACCTACACATAAGTCCTAATCATCTGTACATTTAAAGAATCTATATAATTATGGAGTCATTTAACTAGCTAACTATTCTCTTTTTTGCTGCACCTTGTTGCCACAATATTGCTACTGTTGCTTAAGTGGCATTGGACTCTGACTATGTTACCATTTAAATAAAGCTGTTTTAACCATTTTCTTTCAGAATGAAGACCGTTTTCGGGATGAAAAGCTTGTCTCCTTTGATAAGTAAGTAAATCATTCTTATAGGTTTACTCCGGAAGTATAAATAATATTTTGCATTTTGCAGGATTTATTGAAATTTAGTGTCAATTTAAATAGAAAATGAATCTAGATTATACTAAAGTAATTTATTACATATAAATGAAAAGATTCATGTGAAATTAATCTATTCATCATTAATAGTGCATCATTAATTTCTGTTTTAAATGTAAATAAGATTTTCTTTCAGAATTGACACATATTTCACATTTTTATTATCTTTCAGGAGAAGACGGTTTTATTTCCTATAAGAAATAAAGTTTCTGCTAGCATATTTTAGGATTAACTGTAGATTAAACAATGAAATGAGTTTTCATAAACATATATTTTCATGTTATTTTTCACAAAGAGCAATAACTTGTTTATCATTAGGAAATTAGATTTTAGTTGTTATTTCACCTCTAACATCTGTGTTTGAAAAGCCAAGAGGACCTTGGTCCAATAACCACCCAGACAGAAGAAATGGCCATTACAGAGGAAGATCTGGAGCTCATCAAGGAGAGAGAAACCAATATCAGACAGCTTGAGGTGAGCATTTGCTTACTGTTGCTTGATATACAATTTATATATCAACCTGTAGGCCCATTTACGTATATGTTTATTTGTGTACGCTTCATATGTATTTCTGTTTGAATGTAAAGTACTTTGGCTACCCTGGTGATTTTTGAAATGTGCTATGAAACTAAAGTTGTTTGATTGAGTTGATTGATTTAATAAATCAACTCTAATAAATTCTAATTTATTTGAATTTATTAGAATTACAAGTCAATTTATTGAAAGTCAGTTTATTTCAGAAACTTTATCACTAAGAGAAAAAAATTATATAGATTAATTACACAAAAGCGGATGTTTGAAATTTCTAATTGATAATTTTATGCTTACAGCTAATGAAAACATGACATTTAAAAATAGAATATAGCAATAATACAGATCTGTAATAGAGACCACTAAAGCCGTTTTCGCACTGCAAGGAACGGAACGGAACGGTTTCAAAGTAGGGCCGACCGTGTTTGCATTAGAATAGCGGTTCTCAACGTGGGCGGTACCGCCCCCCAGGGGGCGTTCAGAGGACGGCAGGGGGCGCTGGCGGACATTTTTACAAAAGGGGGGCACCGGGATTCCTTTGGGGGGCGTTTGGTCGAAGGTAAACTTTACACTTTACAGTCACAACAATACCAGTTTAAACTTTAAGCAACTTGGTAAAACTGTATTGTTTAACATTAAACCATGCTTGGCTGCAACTGTATCGATGGCAGCTCTTCTTCTATTCAGTGTTTGTAGCTTCTGTTAGCTTCTTGGCGCAGCTCCGATCCTGCTACTGGTAGCTAAAATCACGATACCCTCACTTTGTATCCCTCTGAAAAATGAACCCATTTAAATAAAGAAATAAAGAAATCCCTCCATGGTGACAGCACGATAGAGAGCGTTCATTTTATAGCGTTAACACCGGAGCTGTAAGGTCCGGTATGAAACGGGGTTGATAGAACAACACAGCACTTTTAAATTTCAATAATCAGACTGCAGAAATTGTTTCCGTTGTTTTAAAAGGTTTATGTCAGTCTGCCTTTTCCCCATCGACACGTTTCCCGACTGCCCGACCACCATAGGGGGTTTAAAAAAAAAAAAAGAATCCGACGCTGAACAGTCAAAAATCAACGCATGATGTGAAACGATTAGGCGCCGCAGAAGGTGATGAGTGAAGATTAATGATGGTCAATAAATGACAAAATAAATGTAGCAACAGGAAAGAAACTAAAGTGGACACAGCAATAAACCAAGAGAGGATAATACTAATCAAAGGAAACTAAATGGAAATGAATGAAGAAAAAAATGCAAGAATAAACTAAGAAACTAAAGTAAATAGAGGAATAAACTGGTATGGCAAGACATTTCATGCAATAATTAATACAGAGCCTGTATGGCAAGAATAAACGGACACTATTTCCAGATAAAAGGTAAAATAATATTGTTGAAGTGCCATGGGTTTGTTGAGACCATATCTAGTACTGAGAATAAATATATTTTACAGACCATAACAGTAAAGAACTGATCACTTATTTATGTTTTTAATTAGATTTGATTTATTTCTTCAGTATTATTTTTCATGTCAGTGTTAATGTCATGAGGCTGATGACTCCATGACACTTTCAATTTGACTCATTAGNAATTTCTAATTGATAATTTTATGCTTACAGCTAATGAAAACATGACATTTAAAAATAGAATATAGCAATAATACAGATCTGTAATAGAGACCACTTAAGCCGTTTTCGCACTGCAAGGAACGGAACGGAACGCTTTCAAAGTAGGACCGACCGTGTTTGCATTAGAATAGCGGTTCTCAACGTGGGCGGTACCGCCCCCCAGGGGGCGTTCAGAGGACAGCAGAGGGCGCTGGCGGACATTTTTCCAAAAGGGGGGCACTGGGATGCCTTTGGGGGGCGTTTGGTCGAAGGTAAACTTTACACCTTACAGTCACAACAATACCAGTTTAGACTTTGAGCAACTTGGTAAAACTGTATTGTTTAACATTAAACCATGCTTGACTGCAACTATATCAATGGCAGCTCTTCTTCTATTCAGTGTTTGTTAGCTTCTGTTAGCTTCTTGGCGAAGCTCCGCTCCTGCTACTGGTAGCTAAAATCACGATACCCTCACTTTGTATCCCTCTGAAAAATGAACCCATTTAAATAAAGAAATCCCTCCATGGGTGAAACCACGATAGAGAGCGTTCATTTTATAGCATTAACGTCGGTGCTGTAAGGTCCGGTATGAAACAGGTGTGATAGAACAACACGGCACTTTTAAATTTCAATAATTAGAATACAGAAATTGTTTCCGTTGTTTTAAAAGGTTTATGTCTGTCTGCCTTTTCCCCATCGATACGATTCCCGACCGCCCGACCACCTTAGGGGGTTTAAAAAAAAAAAAGAATCCGACGCTGAACAATGAAAAAATCAACACATGATGTGAAACATGACGATTAGGCGCCGCAGCAGGTGATGAGTGAAGATTAATGATGGTCAATAAATGACAAAATAAAACTAGCAACAGGAAAGAAACTAAAGTGGACACAGCAATAAACCAAGAGAGGATAATACTAATAAAAGGAAACTAAATGGAAATGAATGAAGAACAAAATGCAAGAATAAACTAAGAAACTAAAGTAAATACAGAGGAATAAACTGGTATGGCAAGACCTTTCATGCAATAATTAACACAGACACTGTATGACAAGAATAAACACACTATTTCCAGATAAAAGGTAAATTAATATTGTTGAAGTGCCATGGGTTTGTTGAGACCATATCTAGTACTGAGAATAAATATATCTTACAGACCATAACAGTAAAGAACTTATCACTTATTTATGT
>NW_006800598.1:112038-119494 GCF_000485575.1 Poecilia formosa | reverse complement strand
TCATATCTAAACATTTAAATCTTAGTTTGACTTCTATGGGTCTCAACAGGTTGTTTACTGAGAAAAATACTTTTGTTATTCATTGCTACTGTGTGTGTTAATTATTTTATTCACATATTCCATGGTTAACCACTTTTAATTCCCCAATATATCTTTATTTATGTGACAGACTGGCGACCTGTCCAAGCTGTACCCCGCCTCTCGCCCGAAACATTAGCTGGAGATAGGCACCAGCACCCCTCCGGACCCCACTAAGGGACAAGGGTGTAAAGAAAATGGATGGATGGATGGATGGATCGATGTATCTTTATTTAATTATGTATTTGTTAGTTGTGTTACGACTCCCACACCACCAGAGGCAGTAGCAGACCACAAAAAATGCAAATAAGGAGCAGATTTAGAAGTACACAGAAAACTACAGAATTTGAGAACTGTGAGCTGTGCTGAAATAAATAAAGGAGAGAAGTTCAAATACATTCTGAGAGTGGACCTCCTTCATAAAGGAGAATTTATCAAGAGATTTCAAAAGAAAATAAACACAGGAGACTGTGGATTATATAGGAAATAGCACCCCCTTCTTTTGCGGGAGGGCAATGGTCCTATGTCCAAATCGGTCTGTTGCGTGGTCCGCCCATGGCCCCCTTCCGTTTGATGCACCACCTGGTGCTCTGTGCTTGACCCCTTAAAGAAGCCAGCATGACAGGTTTTAGGCAGCCTTCTCCTCACTCTGCATTGTTTCTTTAATTTGACCAGCACTGAGCAATCCTCAATCTTCATACCTTTCCATGTGCATTGAAAAGCTAATCTTAATTGTGTATTAAGAAGTGAAGTCTAAAGCTCTGTTTACTGAAACTGTTCCTCTTTTTACAGGCAGCAAATACAGCACTATACCAACCAGCTTGCTAAAGAAACCAACAGGCATCTTAAAGAGTTGGGCTCAGTCCCTTTGGCATCATCACCCTCAGAACAAGTGAGTGTCAATGTGCATTTGTTAATGTATCAAACTCGCCTTTAAAGCTGATTTAATTTTTTCTTCCCAACAAAACTCAGTTGGAAAATGGCTAAATGCTAATATCACCTAAGACCTACCCTCTGAGAACAAGAAGTCGAATATCTGACTCTAATATTTTTCATATTGTTTTGTTTACCTCCTTAACTTAATCAATATGAAACAGTGCCAGAAGACAAGTTGGAATAAATCTCAGAGTCTCCAGTACTGAGACTTCTGGGCTGATACTATGGTTGTGGTAATAATAATAATAGTCATAATTATTTACAAGTTGAGTTCATAAAAGCCAAAACCAAGAAGGAATACTACCAGCACATCAGAACTGAACTCTAAGAACAAGATTGCTACAATCAACAGTTTAGCAGTGCCAGTGGTTATCTATGACTTTGGTGTACTCTTCTGGACCAAGCAGAACATCAAGGATATGGACTATAAGACCAGAAAATTTCTGATTATACGTATATGGCCTGTTACACCAAAGGGCAGATGTTGAGCGCTTATACATCTCGTGATGCCAGGGAGGACGTGGCCTGCTCCAACTTGAAACCGCTGAAGAGGCAGCAGCAGTGTGATTACCTGGAACAGTATGAGGGTCGACTTGTCCAACTTCTTCGAGACTTCGAAAAGACCCTTGAGGTAGATTGAGGTCATTGGTGGACAGTGACAGTGTTGGTACAGTTTGACTGTGATGGGGTCGTGCCCCCTAGTAAGTGGAGGTGTGAGAAGGGAGAAGTGAGGATAATGACCCTGATTGTGGTCCTGTTTGCACTGGCTGTGCAGCAGTGACTTTCTCCATGTACTCTTCTTCTTTTACTTTTACTCCATCACCATCATTATTATCATCATCTTCAAAATTTTTATCTGTTCTTGCTGCATGCAAATGTTGGTCAATCTGGCTTGTTACTGTCTTCAGGACATCTTTAAAACGGTGGCCGCTTTTATCAGCAGTTCAGTAAGTTCAGTATTGGGGTGGTGGCTGCTGCTGCTGTCCACTGTGGCTGCATACTCAAGAGCCAAAGTCACTACACGGAACACGAGGTCAGTATTCGAGGTGCTGGAGGAACCATCATGGGAGGACAAGCCCCTACATGGGATGTACCACCAACAAATAACTGACGTGGCTGATATCAGGAAATCCTATCAATGGCTGGAGAAAGCTGGACTCAAGGACAGCACAGAGGCCCTCATCCTGGCTGCACAGGAACAGGCCCTAAACACCAGAGCAATAGAGGCTCAAATCTACCACACCAGACAAGACCCAAGGTGTAGGTTGTGCAAGGAGGCCTCTGAGACAGTCCAGCACATAACAGCAGGGTGCAAGATGCTGGCAGGGAAAGCGTACATGGAACGACATAACCAAGTGGCGGGCATAGTGTACAGGAAGATCTGTGCAGAAAAATTGTGAAAAAAAAATCTGAAAACATTACAAAGAACTTCTTGCATTAAGTAAGCTGAGCTGAAAATTGTAATGTAAAAAAAAAGTTGTTTCATAGTTGAAACCTAAACTGAAAATGTTTGTCCTGTTTGTTTATGTGGGATTCATATAAAACCTCTTGTACAGACAAAACATTGTGATTTCTTTTAACCCATTGTTTCTAACTACATTTACTTATGCCACCCAGAGGCAACAAAGGATCCAAAGGGACCGGCTTATGAATGACTTTTCCGCAGCGCTCAACAACTTCCAAGCTGTCCAGCGACGTGCAGCAGAAAAAGAGAGGGAATCAATAGCAAGAGCAAGGGCTGGTTCCTGTCTATCAGTAAGTAAGCTATAGAGGTGACTTCACAAATTCCAGATTGTTAAATAGGAATTAAACTCTACAACATAAAATTATAACAAGTAATTTTAAATGAGCACTGTAACCAATAGTAATAAAGTGCCAGTATACTTTATGTATTTTGTAGTTTGCAGGATTTCCCCTAGCAGGGTCCAAGGTTTTACTTGTCCCCTCCTGCCAAGCTAGGCATTGCTTGTTTTTACTTCAAATAGTTTCTGATTCTTTTTCCCTTTTATTAATTAAACAGTGTCCCCACCATTCTCTGTGGGTTGTAGTATTTCGCCTATTACATCTGTGGTGAGCATTAAGGGCAGTTGGAGTGCAACCAGCTGGTCAAATGTTATTGAAATGCACAGCGTGAATGCACAACATTGAAATACAGTCTCCTACCAAACGCTGCATTCAGTCAGTGATTACAACTTCACACAATGATATTGTGATAACAATTATGATTCAATATGATGTGCATTTCTGGTTTTAATTAAGTTTGCATTCAGAATGTGTTTAATAATGTACCTACACATAAGTCCTAATCATCTGTACATTTAAAGAATCTATATAATTATGGAGTCATTTAACTAGCTAACTATTCTCTTTTTTGCTGCACCTTGTTGCCACAATATTGCTACTGTTGCTTAAGTGGCATTGGACTCTGACTATGTTACCATTTAAATAAAGCTGTTTTAACCATTTTCTTTCAGAATGAAGACCGTTTTCGGGATGAAAAGCTTGTCTCCTTTGATAAGTAAGTAAATCATTCTTATAGGTTTACTCCGGAAGTATAAATAATATTTTGCATTTTGCAGGATTTATTGAAATTTAGTGTCAATTTAAATAGAAAATGAATCTAGATTATACTAAAGTAATTTATTACATATAAATGAAAAGATTCATGTGAAATTAATCTATTCATCATTAATAGTGCATCATTAATTTCTGTTTTAAATGTAAATAAGATTTTCTTTCAGAATTGATACATATTTCACATTTTTATTATCTTTCAGGAGAAGACGGTTTTATTTCCTATAAGAAATAAAGTTTCTGCTAGCATATTTTAGGATTAACTGTAGATTAAACAATCAAATGAGTTTTCATAAACATATATTTTCATGTTATTTTTCACAAAGAGCAATAACTTGTTTATCATTAGGAAATTAGATTTTAGTTGTTATTTCACCTCTAACATCTGTGTTTGAAAAGCCAAGAGGACCTTGGTCCAATAACCACCCAGACAGAAGAAATGGCCATTACAGAGGAAGATCTGGAGCTCATCAAGGAGAGAGAAACCAATATCAGACAGCTTGAGGTGAGCATTTGCTTACTGTTGCTTGATATACAATTTATATATCAACCTGTAGGCCCATTTACGTATATGTTTATTTGTGTACGCTTCATATGTATTTCTGTTTGAATGTAAAGTACTTTGGCTACCCTGGTGATTTTTGAAATGTGCTATGAAACTAAAGTTGTTTGATTGAGTTGATTGATTTAATAAATCAACTCTAATAAATTCTAATTTATCAGAATGTATTAGAATTACAAGTCAATTTATTGAAAGTCAGTTTATTTCAGAAACTTTATCACTAAGAGAAAAAAATTATATAGATTAATTACACAAAAGCGGATGTTTGAAATTTCTAATTGATAATTTTATGCTTACAGCTAATGAAAACATGACATTTAAAAATAGAATATAGCAATAATACAGATCTGTAATAGAGACCACTTAAGCCGTTTTCGCACTGCAAGGAACGGAACGGAACGGTTTCAAAGTAGGGCCGACCGTGTTTGCATTAGAATAGCGGTTCTCAACGTGGGCGGTACCGCCCCCCAGGGGGCGTTCAGAGGACAGCAGAGGGCGCTGGCGGACATTTTTCCAAAAGGGGGGCACTGGGATGCCTTTGGTCAAAGGTAAACTTTACACCTTAAATGCACAACAATGCCAGTTTAGACTTTGAGCAACTTGGTAAAACTGTATTGTTTAACATTAAACCATGCTTGACTGCAACTATATCAATGGCAGCTCTTCTTCTATTCAGTGTTTGTTAGCTTCTGTTAGCTTCTTGGCGAAGCTCCGCTCCTGCTACTGGTAGCTAAAATCACGATACCCTCACTTTGTATCCCTCTGAAAAATGAACCCATTTAAATAAAGAAATCCCTCCATGGGTGAAACCACGATAGAGAGCGTTCATTTTATAGCATTAACGTCGGTGCTGTAAGGTCCGGTATGAAACAGGTGTGATAGAACAACACGGCACTTTTAAATTTCAATAATTAGAATACAGAAATTGTTTCCGTTGTTTTAAAAGGTTTATGTCTGTCTGCCTTTTCCCCATCGATACGATTCCCGACCGCCCGACCACCTTAGGGGGTTTAAAAAAAAAAAAGAATCCGACGCTGAACAATGAAAAAATCAACACATGATGTGAAACATGACGATTAGGCGCCGCAGCAGGTGATGAGTGAAGATTAATGATGGTCAATAAATGACAAAATAAAACTAGCAACAGGAAAGAAACTAAAGTGGACACAGCAATAAACCAAGAGAGGATAATACTAATAAAAGGAAACTAAATGGAAATGAATGAAGAACAAAATGCAAGAATAAACTAAGAAACTAAAGTAAATACAGAGGAATAAACTGGTATGGCAAGACCTTTCATGCAATAATTAACACAGACACTGTATGACAAGAATAAACACACTATTTCCAGATAAAAGGTAAATTAATATTGTTGAAGTGCCATGGGTTTGTTGAGACCATATCTAGTACTGAGAATAAATATATCTTACAGACCATAACAGTAAAGAACTTATCACTTATTTATGTTTTTAATTAGATTTGATATATTTATTTCTTCAATATTATTTTTCATGTCAGTGTTAATGTCATGAGGCTGATGACTCCATGACACTTTCAATTTGACTCATTAGGATTTGACTAAGAACCAGATTTGTTCTTTGTAATTTCTGTCCAGTAAAACTATTAATCTATAAATCAATAGACAGGTCTATATAAAGATACAATTATTGTTTCTGTCTCATATTTCTATGGCATTAAAGGACCTGGAACTTTTGTTTTTCTACTGAAAGCTCTGGTTTGCACAATAAATGCCATGTGGGTGAAGTTTTATGGATGATACTCTGATGTCCCATTCTCCTGAAGGCAGCACAGAGCTGCACCGCCAGAAACTCACAGAAACACTGAAGAGAAGAAGAGCTATGATTAATGTAGTTACAGTTTTATCCATGTTTTAATGTTGCAGAGCTCAGTCGTTTTGCTGTTAGGCCTACCAATTTTAACTTGAATGTTCATTGCATTTTTCATAGACACCTGTGAAAATAATTTTTATTCCCATTACTTTTTTGTTCTCTGGGAAATTATTTTTGATGATAAATACAGAAACAAGCATAAAAATCAAAACATCTACAATAGTGATAGTAATATTAATAATAAAATAATGGTCAGTGCAAAGTAGCCTGCAACTTCTTTGGTGGGGGGCAGTGAGGGACCTGGATATGGGATGGGGGGCGCTGGGCCGAAAAAGGTTGAGAAACACTGCATTAGAACTTCCGACCGGTTCCACCCGGCCCCTTGGAACCACAAGAGCTGCGGTTCCAATCGGGCCGGCCAAGCGGTTCTGCTTAGAATCAGCAGCTGATTGGCCGCTGGTTGTTATGGAGTCAGACGTTGATTTTCCGTTGACAGCTGGCTCTCACTAAACTGTATTTTATTTTGATGAGCAGCAAAATTAAATCCATGTCATCCATTGTTGAGTTGTTGTCATTGTAGTAGTAACTGTTCTTTTTCTTTATTATATTGGCAGTTGGCAAATAACCAACTCAAACCCCAAACTGGTGAAGGTTGTGAACCACATTGTTTAGTTTGAAAAATAATGACGTCCGGTACCGCTTCGATGGCACCCTCAGTGTATATGCAAACACAACAGGGCTGCAGTACGGGTGGAACCGTTCCGTTCCGTTCCTTGCAGTGCGAAAACGGCTTAAGAGAGATTCAAAACCCATCACTGTCTACAATAACTCTTTGAAAAATTTGAAATAATATGAGCTTCAACTAGGGCTTGAGCAGGTTCATATTTTTTAAGGTTGACTACAACATGATAAAAGTCGAGTCGACGAATAGTCGCAGTGACGTCATGGTGACGTAAACACAAAATGCTTCACAACAGCTTAGAGCAGTGTTTCTCAACCTTTTTTGGGCCAGCGCCCCCCTAGCCTTTATCCATGTCCCTCACTGCCCCCCACCAAAGAATTTGTAGGCTACTTTGCACTGACCATTATTTTATCATTAATATTATTATCACTATTGTAGATGTTTTGATTTTTATGCTTGTTTCTGTATTTATCATCAAAATAATTTCCCAGAGAACAAAAAAGCCATGGGAATAGAAATTATTTTCACAGGTGTCTACAAAAAATTCAATGAACATTCAAGTTAAAATTGGTAGGCCTAACAGCAGCCAATCAGAGTGGAAAAAATATTCTTGTTCTGTGCCATTTTCTAGTTGTTAAATATTCCACAAAATGACCAGATAAAAAATGCACAATGCCAGTTTAAACTTTGAACTATTTGCAAATGGACTGAGCTCTGCAACATTAAAACATGGATAGAACTGTAACTACATTAATCATAACTCTTCTTCTCTTC
>NW_006800598.1:103897-111847 GCF_000485575.1 Poecilia formosa | reverse complement strand
AAAAAAAAAAAAAAAAAAAAAAAAAAAAAAAAAAACTTTACTAATTTTTAATCCATATTTCCTAATTTGCAGGAAGCGACTGGCCATGGTCAATACATCTTTAGCCCTTGAAATTCATATTTTATTCAGCACCAATCAATGGTAAGAAAAAAAGCTCCCTATCAACTTAATACAATTCAAAAGAAAAAGTTAATGGTGACCGTGTAAGAAAAATATTTTAGAAATGAACTTCTTAACCATACCTAAAGACTTTTTTATTTGAAAACAAATGTTTTGCTTCAGGGAAAACAATTATAAATGCTTCACAAAATGTCCAAATATAAAATGAAAAAAAAAAAAGACTTAAAACTCTTTTCTGACAATCTGATGCATAATTTAAACAATGTTTTCCAAATACAGTTGTTAAGACACGTCAACCAATCTCCTCCAAAGGTCTAAGCAAAAAAAAACAACAACAAAAAACAGTAAAATCATTTCAGAAATAATAAATGGATTTCACAGGAGGGACATCTCCAGGATCATGGACCAGTTTTACAAGTTTTGACTCAAAAAAAAAAAAATTTGCTACCGATGAAGAATCAAGCTCTGTAGACATCAGGACTATTCCACAATAAAAGGGTTCTTCCAACAGGTAGCTATTGCAGTGTTTAATATTGGTCAGGCGACACTGCTTCTTTTGTCAGCAGTTCCATCTACTGCTAAACTATAGCCCTGACTTCAACTACACAGTTCATATTCAGTCCTTTACTCCATGCTGTCTGGGTCTGCCTGGGCCATGTAAGCATCCAGCTCTGCGTCCAGGTGACCTTTGGTCTTTGACATATAGGCATCAAGTTGGTTGTCGAGCTGTTCACGGGTTACAGCTGGCCGACCACTTCCTCTACCCCGCCCACGACCACGTCCTCCTCTACCAGCGAATCCACCACGTCCACGAAGTCCACCACGGCCTGTACAACAACACACAAAGCAACATAATTTTTTTTAAGTGACATTATAGCCCTTTTTGCACTGCAGGGTCTGGCCTGGCCCAGCCCGGCTCCGTTCGACCCGGTCCCATTGGTGCCATGGCTCTGGTCGTTTTGCATTGTGTTGGATACGTCACATAAATCGACTTGTTGCTAAAGCTACCGAGGCGATCTCCCCAGCGACCACAGAACAGTTTTCTTCTTGAGTCTCCCATCCCACTTTTTCTGTATGCGCTCATGAGCAAGGAAGCTGAGAGAAACATTTATCTCAGCTTTACATTTAACGGGAAAAAAATCTCATCTGAATGTTGTCTCTGAGCCCAGTGTTTCTCAACCTTTTTTGGGCCAGCGCCCCCCTAGCCTTTATCCAGGTCCCTCACCGCCCCCACCAAAGAATTTGTAGGCTACTTTGCACTGACTATTATTTTACTATTAATATTATTATCACTATTGTAGATGTTTTGATTTTTATGCTTGCTTCTGTATTTATCAGCAAAAATAATTTCCCAGAGAACAAAAAAGTAATGGGAATAGAAATTATTTTCACAGGCGTCTATGAAAAATGCAATGAACATTCAAGTTAAAATTGGTAGGCCTAACAGCAGCCAATCAGAGTGGAAAAAATATTCTTGTTCTGTGCCATTTTGTAGTTGTTAAATAAATGAGCAGATAAAAGATGTACAACATGCCAGTTTAAACTTTGAACTATTTGCAAAACGACTGAGCTCTGCAACATTAAAACATGGATAGAACTGTAACTAGATTAATCATAACTCTTCTTCTCTACAGTGTTTCTGTGAGTTTCTGGTGGTGAAGCTCTGTGCTGCCTTCAGGAGAATGGGACATCAGAGTATCATCCATAAAATTTCACCCACGTGGCATTTATTGTGCAAACCAGAGCTTTCAGGAGGGGCATCACTTATCATTTATTGACGCTCACCATCAGTAATCTTCACTCATCACCTGCTGCGCCTCCTAATCATCATGCGTTTCACATCATGCGTTGATTGTTCACTGTTCAGCGTCGGATTCTCTGTTTTTATGCCATAATTCACATCTAGTTCATCACTCCGTTTTATGTTCCGCTTCTCCTGTTTCAGTTTTGCGCAATGTGCACATCTTTTTTTTTTTTTAACCCCCTATGGTGCGCAGCGTTCGGAAAATGTATCGATGGGGAAAAGGCAGACTCACATAAACCTTTTAAAACAATGGAAACAATTTCGGTATTCTGATTATTGAAATTTAAAAGTGCTGTGGCACCGTTGTTCTATCACACCCGTTTTATACCGGACCACTTGCTGCACCGATGTTAACGCTATAAAATGAACGCTCTCTATCGAGGTATCACCATGGAGGGCTTTATTTAAATGGGTTCATTTTTCAGAGGGATACAAAGTGAGGGTATCGTGACTTTAGTAATTACATGTTTATAAGAGCGATTTCCTGTTGTCCTTCCATGGAAGCGGGCAGCCTTCAAACGGAAATAAAACACTTTTTAATACAAGTTGCTGCTTTGACATGATCACAGAACTGCAAAAACATGTGTACTTTACAAAAATACCAGACAAAGTGAATCACAGCAACGTCATCAGCCGGTGTAACGCTGAACTGATGCGGTGAAGCTACTAGTAGCAGGAGAACGGAGCTGCGCCAAGAAGCTACAAACACTGAATAGAAGAAGAAGAAGAGCTGCCATCGATACCGTTGCAGCCAAGCATGATTTAATGTTATACAATACAGTCTTAGTTTTCAAAGTCTAAACTGGTATTGTTGTGCATTTAAGGTGTAAAGTTTACCTTCAATCAAACGCCCCCCAAAGGAATCCCAGACCCCACCTTTTTGTAAAAATTTCTGCCAGCACCCCCCCTGCCGCCCTCTGAACGCCCCCCAGGGGGCGGTACCGCCCACGTTGAGAACCGCTAGCCTAGCCGACTTCTGATCGGTTCAATTGGAGAAATGTTATTTACATTTACCATTATAATCTTTGGCTGAAGAGGCGATTGTAATCAGCACAATTAGGGTAAGAATAGATTATGATGGGAATTTATTGATGCAGCCATCGAGAAAGTCTAGTGCTCCTCTGATCCAGAGATCTGGTCTTTGTTCCGCCCCCACAGCCAATGAACCAATCAACAGCTAACACCAAACAGGCCCGGTCTGGCCGGCCTGATTGGAACCGCAGCTCTCATGGTTCCAGGGAGCTGGGTGGTACCGGTCTGGAAGTGCTAATGCAAAAACGACTTTGAAGCCGGGCCGACCGGGGGTTCAGCTGTGCAGTGCAAAAGGGGCTTATGTTCTCTATGGTGAGACGGCAACTACTCTTGGTTAATTAAAAAAAAAAAAAAGAATAAAAAAAGCAAGTCAGCTCTTGCCTCTTGCTACTCCACCTCGACCTGCTCCTCTGGACATCACTCCTCCTCGCCCAGAAGGTGCTCCACGGTAGCGGCCTCCTCTACGGATCGGCATGCGGCTAGCTATACCCCGGCCTCGCATGGGGCCACCTGTAGGAATTCGCTTTCCTGAATTAATAAAAGCCATTGTATCTTAGCTCATATCTTGCAAAATCATCATTTAGCTTCATCGGCTGCAAAGCTGTAGATACACACCCCTCAGGGACAAAGCCCCTCGCATGATTCCTCCTCTGACTCCTCTAAATCCTCCTCTGGCCAGTCCCCGCAAGCCACCTCTGCTCCCAGCAGGTCCTCCACGCATTAGAACTCCTATGGGCCGGCCTAGTCTGGCTTGGATGCTACCCTTACCCAGGCGTTGCTTTAGGCTCTGACATGAGTTAAGGAGATGCATTTGTGACAATCAACACAGGAAAATTCAACCTGGAACAACCAATCATTAAAGTTTGCATCATGGAAAGCCATAAGAAAAATATCCACTTTAAATAAATGGTGAATGAAGCTGTTTCTTCATATATACTCAGGTCATTTAGACTAATTATGGAGCAGAATCATACTTAAAGGGCAATGTGCTTCCTCTACTTGTTGGCAAAACAGAAGGGCAGTCAGCAAGCATGGGGGTTGCCCTAAAATATTGGCTCCAAACCCAATGGTTATAGAGTTACAACTTGGAAGGAGCATAACATTCCAATGAAGTCAAAGCTTCAGGAAGGGCACTAATAAAATCTTTAAACTATTTCAAAGCTTGTGGTTTAGAAAATTAATAGAAAATACGTATAGGAATAGAGCATTTAAATGTATTTGTTCAGTATGAGAGCAGCGGTCAAATTAGGATAAGCTCAACAGTTAACCCATGCTTTTTATTGTCAACAGTTTCATTTGAAGTAAAAGCCTGGCCATCTCCCACTCACTTGAACAGGTGTTGGGTCCCCTTCTATGTACACTTAGTCCTATTAACACTTGCTTCTGTTTTTATAGTGGTTTGGAATAGATGGTGGCTCTGTATATCAATTTATTTCACATGAGATTTGAAAATTAAACAATTGCAAATATCTTCCCAAATATCAATCAATATCCCTTTGTGTAATTCAGTGGAGATTCAGATCTGCCTAATGCTCCTTTTTTCACATATTTAATCATGTGCTTGCATGATTCCATCGCAATGTGGAAACAGAATGGAGTGGATCTCCTCTCCAAGCTGAGCTTGCTGTTAGACTGATTGCTTCAAGGCCTGTCAAGATAACAAATGTTACTGGAAGATAAATTGTCCCGGAAGTTATTGTGATAAATAATAATATTCTGACTCTGTACCACCATGTAGCAGATTGCTGTTATTACCATTTGTCCTCAGGGTACATATCCCCAGATCATGATTTAACTCCTGACTCCAATCGAGTCTGGAACTACGTGATTGGGACATCCTTCTTTTAAATGCTTTAGCTTTAAAGTATGTAAACATCATCCATCCTGGTCCTCAATACAGACACACCACAGGGCTATGTGCTTTGTCTGGTTCATTTTCCTCTGTTCACTCATAACTGTGTGGCCATCCACTCTTCTAACAGGGTTCTGAAGTTTGCAGATGATGCCACCTTAGTGGGTCTGATAATAAACAATGATGAGACTCTGGACAGAGAGGAGATTCAGGACACTCAAACCATTTGCTGCATCCTAAGAATTGATTGAGACTTTGTTTATTTACTCATCTATTTATCACTCAGGATACTACTCCAGTTTTGTTATGTTCTAGAAACATAGGCACATATAAAAAAAAAAAACCTCTTACATCTATGCAGTTGGTATGGGTAACTGCTGCTCAACTTGATAATATGCAATGTAGGTTTCAATTTTTTTCTTCCTTAATAATGAATAAAACTGCATTTTGTGTGTACGTCTGTCTTTGACTAACATTTGAATTGGTTAGATGTTCTGAAAGTCTTAAGTGTGACAACGATGCAAAACAAAATAGGAAATCTGGAAGGGGTAAGCACTTTCTCACACCACTGTACTTATATTACTTCAAACTGTAACCACTGAGACTAGCTGAGGCTTTGTCTTAATTTTATTTTATTCACCAGGAAGTTCCCCTGATGCAAGAGCAGGCTGATCCATCTCCTTAACTCGCTTGAGCTGTAAAAACAAGATTCAATATTTTGACAGTGCTTCTGGAGAAAATTAACTACTGGCAACAAGTTATTTTGGCTACAGAGCAATTTTTAGTTTTATTATTACGTAATAAAAGGGAGTAGAGCTTCAGCAGACCATTATCGGAACTTGATTTAGTCACGGTAACCTTACTAGGCCGTAGTTTATGTTACCTGTTCAGTAGCCTATTCCAAGAGAGCCAAAACCCAAACAAGTGGTTCAGCCTTTTTTCTGACCAAACACCACGACCCACTATGCAGAAAAGGAAATCAAAAGATCAGATGTTTCATCTTACCTGCTTGTGATTTAGAGCTGCCTGGACTGAGGGCCGGTTCTCCATCTGCTGGGCCAACCGGCGATTGCGGGCACTAGCCAAATGCTGCTGTTGCATGGTGGCTCGAATGCTTACTGCAGTAGGCTGCTTGTTCTTCAGCATGTTAGTGAAGCTTCAGATGTGGGAGGGAAGAAGAGGAAGGAAGTAAAAGACAGGGATGGGATGGGAGCAGGAGGAGGAAGCATGGTTCCACATCAAAGTTATTATTCACATTATAGATGCGGCTATAAAGATTGTCAGGGCTCATTTCTGATTATTAGAGGGCACCTTTTTTCTTTTGCATAATATACTAAATTATTCAGAAATTATTCATGTTTAGGCTTAGCATTACAATTTTACACAGGAGAGGTGAATTAGAAAAAAAAGGCGAGAAAACAGATCTAAAGACGAGACAAAAGGTTTTAGAAAAAGAGCTACACTTTGCCACTTACAGGCCTCCAGCTGATTGGCAGGGATTTCACCATGCTACAGCAGAGGCCCAGGACATTAGTTGCGACTCAGCCACTTACAGCATGGACCGTGACTTGCAAAGAGCCCACTGAATGTGTGGTGTTGGGCAGGGAAGGTCAAGGGGGAAAGAAATAAAAGTTCTGTCACGTCCAGGCTTGGACTGAGTTTGTGAATTTTAAGGAGAGAGAAACAATAATAGAATGTGTGAATAAATTAGCATACGCTTCATTGAGAGAGAAAAACATGAATCAGTAGCACATGGAGCTGCAGTACTTCTCAGTCCTGTTTGAGCCCTCCTGCTCATCTTTAAAAATGTATACATCATGTATACAGTTCTGTGTGCTCATAAACATGAGAGCTTGCCATGGACAGTGGTGTGTTTCAGCACAGGGTTAACAGCTTACCATGCATGACCGCTACCCTTTTCCCTTATCTACATGTATACACTGCTTACACAAGTAAGTTAGCCTGGGCAGCCCTCTTTTACCTAGTATGGCTTTGACATTAAATCCACCCAATGTGTTAGAAAATACTGATACGGACAATGTTGAATGAGCAGTGCACACACTGGGAAGGGTCAGAACAGTATCCATGTTGGGTTCAGTCCCACACAGCAGCCTCTTGAAGAGATTACAATCTTAACAAGCCAAAGTTGGTCTTTGCATGGTGCCTCACCGCTCATTGAGAGACACTTTGGTGGTGCTTTTCAGGACCACTTTTTGGGATGCAGCAGCACTCATTTTGAGAAGTTTGATTGTAGAATCCTGGAAAACAGAAAAAAAGACATCACTAAGCAATGGGCTCTTTGCACCTCAGCTTCCGCGTTTGGGGAAAAGCGGCTCGATTGTTTCCGATCTATTGAAAATGCCCTTTTACACGAGGTGCTTGCAGGGCTTGGCCACGGTTTGTACATCGATCCGAAGCCCCAACAAGTAAGCTGGAGAAAGGTTTTAGATGCATGCCTCGTTATACATTTACTGATACGAAGGTGAGTTTTACTTAAACTTTGTGGCTAACATTAACCTTAGCTTATGCTAGTAGGCAATATTCTCGGACATTGTTCTTGTAAAATGTGCTATTTAATAGAGGTGTGCCGATCGCTCGGTCACCGATCATAATCGGGCCGATTTTCGTGAAAAAGTTCATGATCGGTGATCGGCGATCATTGGCTCTTTTGCCGATACCGATCACCTACTTCTCATTTCGCAGCCTGCCTGTGCAGCTGGTCTCCTCTTTCCTTCACTCTGCGCAAACGCGCAATAACAAATCTTAAGCGATGTGCAACTATGACGCACTGAGTGAATGGGGAAGTTTGCTGCGTGTTGCTGCGGAAAATTGAAGCAGGTCAAAATGCATCAACAACGAAGCTAATACGACATAAAAACAGTGCCATACTTGACGGAGTTTGGCTACATCGAGGCTCACACTGCAGTAAAAAAGACATACGGAGGATCAGATAGCAGGTAAAGCAGCGCACAGCTACAAACACTCACCCGGATTAGCATGACGGTCAGAAAGCTAAACAAATAACCCGCAAAATTATTTAAGTCTTCGAGCTGCGATGTAAGACGCTAGTTCTGCTCTCACTGTTGCTACATTACTACAGGTAGTAATATTTCACAGACGGAGCTTCGCTTCTGCTCCACCT
>NW_006800598.1:98967-102529 GCF_000485575.1 Poecilia formosa | reverse complement strand
GAGGAATTTTAGTAATCGAGGTACTCGAATCATTCGAGGAATCGTTTCAGCCCTAGTTTATTGCATTAACTTCTGGGACAATTTATCGTCCAGAAACTAATTTCTGGGTGACAGATCTAGCCGAGCAATCCACTTTCTACATTTCCCACACTTTCTGCCAGTGGGAATAGATGCAATTTCCTTGCACCATGTAGGAAATTGGTGCAATTTCCTCAGCTTTTTACCACAAAAAAGGTGAGGAAAAATTTAATATTAACACACAAAACAATAATGCTAAGCAAATGCATCCTTACAGCCAACCTAAACAAGGCTGGTGGAGTCAAGTACTTTGCCCAGCAGCAAATCCATGTTGCGCCCACCATACTCGGAAATACTTTGCTGCTCGGATTCAATGTGAAAGTGTGGCGGCATCAACTAAATCACTCACCCTCTCTTTTGTTACCTAGCAACAAAAGAGAGGTACTAGGTACTCTTAATAGCTGTTGAGCTATTAAGAATACCTAGTGCTCTTAATAGCACGAGGTACTCTAGCGCAGCAGCAGTTTCAGGTTTTGCCACCGTGCTTAAAATATGGCATGGAGTGAAAACTGTGGATGAAACAAGAAAAGGTCATGCCACTAGTTTGACAGTATTTCAGATATTTCAAACAAAAAACGAATCAATAAATTAGTTTATTGACTGAATTTAAACATTTATATTGTGATAAGTTTTTCAATCATATCTCCAGCCCTACAGAACATCTGCCAAATTATTATATTTTATTATATTGCATTATATTAAATAACATGGATTAAGGGCTTTATATGCAACATCTCAATCAGATTTTCTCACAAGAAACTAAAGACAGTCCTTGAATTTATGCAATAAAATACAAGACAGAAAATTGAAATCAGAGCATTTTTTGATTGTGGAGCCACAAAAGGAATCATCAAATGCTACCTATTCCAAATAACTTCTTCCTGGAGCTTTAGTCTCCAAGCGAAGCTCCAACCCCAAAGAGCACCCCTCCAACTCCCCCACTCAGCTCGTTTAAACTAGCAACAGCAGTGAACTGCACACTTGCGCATCTGCTGAGCTTACCAAACTAACAACTTTTCAGCGCAACACTCCTAAAAACGATATTAAAGAGCTAATAGAGGAATTATATTATGATGATGTCCTGAAGGCAGAGTGTTGGACGGAGCAGGAGCTAATTAAAGAGACAGAGGCCCAATTTCAAGTCATACAATTGCAAAGTCAAAGTTCTTTAAATTATGTTTGATATGTACAGCATTTTTATGATCATGCTATAAAATGGCAAGATGGAAAATACATACTACTGTATCTTTAATCCCTGGAGATTAAATGTGTCCCAAAATGGTACATCTTTTCAAATTGTTATAAAAATTCAATATTTTTTTTTTTTACTTTTAGAAATTAAATCTACTCAGCAGCTCCAGACATATCCAGAGATATTAAGTTTTTCATATTTTAAAAATGTTCTCTACATACAAATACACACACACACACACACACACACACATATATATAGAAATCAAAATATAAATATGTGGTTTGTGATGAGAATTCTAATTCCTTGAATATGTGCTTGTAACTGAAATAAATGTACAATATCCTTTCACAGAAAACCGGTGAGTCGCGGTTTCCTATCATGTCGATTCACAATTAATAAGATATTTTCGTATCACTAGCACTACACATAGATGTTCTTCTTTAACCCTAACGAACAAATATACTTGTTCTTGGGGGATCTGATATATATAGTGGTAGCATAGTGTTTGTTTGTACTTACTGTTGCGTCTTACGAGAAAGGAATCTGGTGCGGTTAACTTTAGCAGCTAGCTTCAGTGTCTTCCAGTAGGTATTTTTGTGATACTCGGTTTAAATAAAATATAACAGGTTGGTTTCCTATTCAGTAGATGCATAAAGTAAAAATTGAATTAAAGATCCTCAAAGTAAATGAAGAAAACTACAGAATCACGTCTCGCATTGGTTCAACTACCTATGTGGCTAAAATGGTGCTGCTGGGATGACTTGGGCAGGAAAATGGAGAAACAGATATGTTCAATGTATGTAGGAATAAAGAAACCGCACATAAGATTGACGTCACTTCCGAGAGCATTTTTGGTATTTGAATTTGTCTCCTAAAGGATCTCGCAACTAAGTTTGTTTTTGTTATGTGTTTAAATTAAATCATACATTTACTAATATGTCACAAAGTTTTAAAATCGATTTGTTGACGTTTTACTAAATTATCTGTTCACAGAGGAAGGTCGAAATTCCAACTCCCGTATTTTAATAGAATGTAGCATTGATGACGGTTTACTAGCGTCACGAACACGTGACTTCCTGACTGCAGTTGTTGCTTTCTGAGCGAAATGGCTGCTGTCGCTGTGGTGGACGCATTCTCCGGTACAGATCCTGTTGCAGAAGGACTTCTCGAACTCATCAAACCTGCGATTCATCAGCTCGATTTACACGTCCACTCAGTCAGGTAAACTGGATTATGGATCACAACACAATGCGATCAATTGCCTTGACAATCACGTGACATCTCGGTCAAGAATAAATAAACTCCGTTTGCTACAATAGTATACTCGTTATTCATGTTTTATATGGAAGCACCTCCTTAATANAGTTTTCTTCTTGGAAAAAGTTATTAAAAACAAGTTTTTGTCTAAATTAAGGTGAATTCATGGTTCCTTTTTCCACATAATGTAACCGGTAGTGTTTATGATAAAAAATAAATAAATAAATAATAATTATGTGATCGGTATCGGTGATCGGTATCGGTATCGGGAGGAAAAAACCTGATCGGCACATCTCTACTATTTAAGTATCTAAACATTCTAATGGACAATGTTTTTATGTTATTTTCAAGTATATTATGTGTTTATTGTCGTTAGTGTCAGAGACTAATAGGGGAGGTTACGGTTCGGGCTTTTTAGCTTCCGAAGCCTGACGAAGCACAACAAGCCTCATAGCTTAACAGTAGCGCAGCTCTCAGAGTCAGCGTGGACTCTGTTCAAAGCCTTGTCACCATAATATCACAGTCAGCGCAGACCTAGGCCTGCATGCTTGTGGCATACAATGTATCAAAATAATGTTCATCAACAAAAGTTCTGAAACTCACCCTGAAAAACTTTCTGCCAGTATCTTCAGGTTTTTTTTTTGTGACCTGGTCTTAAGCCGTTTATCCATTATTATTTTTAAACACAATCCTTTGCTAAGCTAACTGTATCATCACAGTTGGAGCTTTTATCATGGCAAATTAATGGTTGTTTACATGAAGGACCTTGCAGACGTTCTTGCATTACTATTCCATTACCATAACTTCAAAAGGGTCTCATAATAACTATATTATTGTTTATTGTAGGGCTGTTGTAAACGAATATTTTAGTAATCGAGTAATCTATCGATTATTCTTACGATTAATCGAGTAATCGGATAAAAAAAATTCTAAAATGAAATATTGGTAAATCTGGCATAATACCGGTGTTACTATCAGATATCAATATCAGTCCCATTTTTCATATTTGAGCATCCCTAACAGTTGCTTTTT
>NW_006800598.1:97462-98696 GCF_000485575.1 Poecilia formosa | reverse complement strand
TCTAACGGACAATGTTTTTCTTATTTTCAAGTATATTATGTGTTTATTGTCGTTAGTGTCAGAGACTAATGGGGGAGGTTACGGTTCGGGCTTGTAGCTTCCGAACCGTGACGGAGCTCAACAAGCCTCATAGCTTAACAGTAGCACAGCTCTGGTGTCAGAGATCTGGTTCAGCTGTTCAGGTTGTTGCTTTTAGAAAAATATGACCGTGTTGCTTCATGTCTCCGTGTTATTTCGTTTTATTACCTTTGCATGTTTCTTGTGAAGAGCTTAGATAGGACGGTGTTTACAGCAGTATGTACAGGCGGATCAGTTGCTCGGCTGTCTGGCTCTGGTCTGCTCTCTCGTTCCCATAAACTCGCTCTTTTAGGCTGAATACAGAAGTGATTCCATAGAAATAACTCAGGGAGGCTCCTTTATTTACCATCCATATCCCTGGTATTTTTAGGCTGATCCGGAGTGAAGTGAAGGCTGCAAACTATGTGTTGTGCAGCGTTAGCTTTAACTGGTAGTGACAAATATTTACAAGCCACCATCTTCTTAATTCAGGATCGCTTGGAAATTAATGAAAACTTAAAAAGCCCATTATATTAGGAAGACAACAACGTTCATAGTATTGCGTTTTTTGCATCTGAAATACGACTTAGTCTTTTCTACCAGTCATGGTAACTCAAAGCGGAAACAAGTGAGCCGCATTAGCTCCTGGAGATGTGATGTCAACGCCGTAGGTGCAAAGAGCCCATTACACTACACTAAAACGGCAATAACTACATCTACTCATCACTTGTCAATTGTCTATTTTTTTTTTTACATCCACAAATGCACTATGCATTATTTGAGGGCAATAAAAAACTAATAAAAATAAATGAAGTGTCAAAGAGCAAACACATACTTTTTTTTTGCATTGCTTTTCAAAGAGTGTGATTTAAGATGAGAATTTTTCTATATCATACATTACTTTAGAACAGTGTTTTTCCAAACTTTTTCAGGCTGAGGACCACTTGCTCCATTTAACAAACACTCGAGGACCACCTACTTGAAAGTGTCCCCGCAATAACACATCTTCATTGTGTTTGTTGTGTTGGTGGTTTGTATTGTGTTTGTTGTGTTTGTTGAAGGGTGGTGCTGTTTGGCAACAGCACCACCCTTCATTTTATTATTTATTATCCACAAAAGGAATCATCAAATGCTACCTATTCCAAATAACTTCTTCCTGGAGCTTTAGTCTCCAAGC
>NW_006800598.1:82642-94408 GCF_000485575.1 Poecilia formosa | reverse complement strand
TATTTGAAGGGGTGTGCATAAGACTGACATTGAACTGTCATAAACATTCATAAAGACTTCTTTATGTTCATGACAGGTGTTATGTCATGTTTATGACAGTGCAATGTCAGTCTTATGCACACCCCTTCAAATAAAGTGTTACCAACAGTTCTCCCCCATTTCCATCAGCATGTGAACTTTGCAACCAGAGGCTCAAACATACTGGATAGAGCCTACACAAATCTTAAGGCAGCATTCAAGGCAGCACCCCGCCCCCACTTTGGCTCATCAGACCATCTTTCTGTAATATTAGTTCCTGCATATAAGGCCCTGCTCATCAGAGGAAAACCGATTGACAAGCAGGTGAGTCTGGCCTGCAGGATCCATGTCGGCATTACAATACTGTTTTGAATGCATATATGTCCAGGGAAACTGCAACTGTAAACAGTCACACCAATGTTGAGGAGTATGCCGAATCTGTGTCTACGAACATCCTGAAGTGCATGGATTATGTCTCTGTGACCAAGATCATCACCACCAGGGCAAATCAGAAACCCTGGATGACAAAGGAGGTGCGTCAGCTCCTGAAGGCACGAAACGCTGCTTTTAAATGTGGGGACAGAGAGATGCTCAGGTCAGCCAGAGCCAACCTAAACCACATCATCAGAGTTTCAAAACGTGCCTATGGTCAGAAAATTTGACAATTTTCCCACGAATCAGCAAATACCAGGCACATATGGCAAGGCACCAAGACTATAACAGACAAGGCTGCTTCTTTGCCCTGTGAGGACAGAACAGATTTTGTCCTCACAAAATCTGTGAGGATTTTGTGAGTGTTGTTGAGGGCTTCAACAACACTCCTGTGAGAAAATGCACTCCTCAACTAGTTGAACAGATTACTCTGTTTGAGACAGCTGATGTTTTGAGGACCTTGAGAAGAGTCAAAATACATAAAGCAGCAGGGCCTGATAACATACCAGGACTGGTTCTCAAGAACAGTGCTGACATATTTAACACCTCGCTGAGCTGTACTGTCATTCCATCCTACTTCAAGACGGCCATCATCATTCCAGTGCCCAAAAACCCACAATTTCATCACTGAATGACTATCGCCCTGATGCACTCACTCCCATCATGATTAAGTATGTCGAGAGGCTGGTGAAGGATCACATCATCTCAAAACTTCCCTCCTCTTTTGATCCGCTCCAGTTTGCATACAGCTTCAACCGCTGCACAGAGGATGCTGTTTCCACCACACTGCCCCTGAGCCTGAAACACTTGGAGGAGAAGAATACTCATGTGCGAATGCTGTTTCTGGACTTCAGCTCAGCATTCAACACAATCACCAGCACCCAGTGAGCCTTGGGCTGAACAACCCCCTGTGCAATTGGTTGCTAGATTTTCTGACAAACTGTCAGGGTCGGTAATAAAGCTTCTCCCTCATCACTGGCTTCCCCCAAGGCTGCGTACTGAGTCCACTGCTCTTCACCTCGATGACCCATGACTGCCAAGCCAGGTTCAGTACGAACCACGTCATTAAGTATGCGGACAATATGACTGTGGCAGGGCTCATCAGGGACGACAACAAACTGGCCGACAGAGAGAAGGTGAAAAATCTGGTGGACTAGTGTGATACAAACTATCTAATCCTGAATGTCAGCAAAACAAAAGAAATTGTTGTTTAGAGGAAAAATCAGCCAAGTCACACACCCCTCCTTATCAATGATGCTGCAGTGGAACAGGTCAGGAACATTCAATTTCTGGGGATACAGATTACTGACACTTTGGCGTGGTCCCTCCAAATCTCTGGTCTGGCGAAGAAAGCTCAGCAACGCCTGCAGTTTTTACGTCAGATGAGAAGAGCTAACCTCCCCCCTCCCTTTCTCACCACTTTCTACAAAGGGATAATAGAGAGCATACTGACCAACAGCGTCTCTGTCTGGTTTGGATCATGTAACACTGGCAATGTGTGGAGAGAGTGGTGAGGACAGCTGAGAAAATCATTGGCTTCCTTCTATCCTTGACACAGCTCACAGTCGCTGCCTGTCCAGGGCTCGGGCAATTATAAAAGACCTCTTCCACTCTGAGCATAGTTTGTTCTCCCCGCTGCCCTCTAGGAAAAGGTTCAGCAGCTTCTTTCAATTTGTACATTTTTAAATGTACAGTTGAATGACAAAAAATCTCTCTCTCTCTCTCTCTGTATATGTATATATATATATATATAAAAAAAATATATATATATATAAACGATTTAATTTCCTGTTTATTGACTGTTCTCACAAATGTCTTTTGCAGAGAAAGCCAGGTGGAATTAAGAGAACATATAGACAACTTGGCGACGGGTAATCTTTAATTGTAAAATAACACAAAACTGTACTATTGTTTTACGAACAAAAACAAAATACTTAATATTGACAATTAGACAAAGATTATGTAATGATTATATATATTTTTTGTATGTGTTTCACAGAGTTATTCAGAATAAATGAACACCAGAAGATTGCACTAGACCTGGATCCTTACGTAAAGAAACTACTTAATGCGAGGCGTAGAGTGGTGCTTGTGAACAATATTCTACAGAACGCTCAGGTTAGTGCCTGACCTTGGTTTTGGACCTTCTTTTTCTTGACTAAACCTCTTCCATACTGAAGATTAACAGAGATTTAACAATAATTAGTAAAACTTATCATTTTTTTCCTAGATCACCAAAAGACATGTGGAACTCAGTAACTCTTACATGCATGCAGTGAGCAAGCATAGTTTTTATGGAGCCAAAACTTTTTTTTCTTTTAATTTAAAGAACTCCATTTTGTGCATACAGTGATGTCATGAGGCTACTACTCAAAGTGCCTAGATGGAGTAGTGCTAGCCATATGTTTGTACATAATGCTGTTCCCACATGTGCAGTTGTGCTCAGGAATCTTATGTGTAAATGCATGTGTAGATTATCTATGTCATGCAATAATATAATTGCAATTTTAGTAAATCCTGCTTTTAATACAGTGAGATTTTCTTCAAGATTATGGAATCATTGGCATCATCATGCCAACTTGTGACTCGGTGAATAATATGTCATGTTTATTTTTTATTTTTCTCTTATTTTGTGAGGTTTTTTTTACCTTTTTTACCATGGACCTTTTTGTGTCTGGAATAAAGATATGATTGATTGATTGATTGATTGATATGGTTTGCACATTTATACTAGCCAAAGCAGCCAAATTTTATTTTTTGGAAAACCAACATCTGGCATAACACTGGCTCTTGCCTGTCTACCTGCACTGTTTCAATAGTTGCAGAAAGATAGCTTAGAGTTAATTATTATACCAAGCATTATTGGGTATTTACACAATTTTACTTTGGCTTTGAACAATAAGTTTCAAGTTTGATGTAAGCACATGGCTCATTGCTCATTAACATCTCCAACACTTTACTCAATCTGTACCAGTGTTCTGACTATCTGTGCTCCCTATCCCTTGTGGTAATGCGTAGCACCTACTGGGGGACATAGCTATCTACAGTAGTAAAATCTAACAAGGTAGCACAGATAGGCTCTATGCCATGAACGGCAGGACTCAAATCTCAGTCAGTGAGAGACTTAAGTCGTTTTTTTACTACTTAACCCTTGTATGTAGAAATGGGGTCAAACCGACCCTACACATGTAAAACTTGTATCATTTGCCATAGTCCTCGCACGCACAAGGATTAACTTGCTGATAATGCTCTCACACACATCAACAGCTATTGTTGTTTTTATTTAATTTTAAACGATTTAATGGCGAACACAGTAGATAAATGCAATTGACAGAAATGGGTGGATAATTTTTATATTTATATTGTATATTGCATTTGCAAGCTGTATTCGGGCATTTTATGTTTCTTTTGAAGTAAAGGCTTCCTCCTTGCTGAAAGGCCATGACGGTACAGGACATATTTTACCGTGGATAATTACGCTGTCTTGTTAACATCTTCACAAGGTCTCTTGTCTTTTTGTTTGTTGTTCTGTTGTAATTTTGGACCAAAATATATTCATCTCTGGGACATAGAACCCATCTCCTTCCTGAGCGGTGTAATTCCCATCATACCTATACTTGAATATAGTTGTCTGACTGGATGAATGCGGCACCTTCGAGCATCTGGAAATTGTTCCCAACAATGAACTATACATGTGCAGCTTCACAGTTCTCTTCCTGATGTCTTGTCTGATTTCTGTTGACTTTCAAATTTTGTGAAACAAGAATTCATTTTTTTCCGGTTTTAGCTTTAAAAATTTGAATAACTCAAATGTGCCATTAACGGTTTGTGGAAGGAAACACAAAAGGTTTGACCTTTTGTGTTTTAGTTAAAAAGTTATCCCTAATACACGTGCTAAAGCTAGTGACAAAAAAAAATCTCACTAAGTTTTCCAGCATTTAAAAAAAATAGAAATAATTTAGGTAATTCTAAGCTTGGGCTGGTTTTGCTTCAGACCTGTATGTGTCTTTTTATCCAGTGTATGTAAATATCTGGTTTCAACTGTGCCATCTTGTCTACAATTTTGCCAGACAGGGAAGTGACATTTTTAAATCATATATTTTTATAATTGAGGACTGAATTCTCCACTACTGGAGAACTCCACTTAAGGAGGTTAGGGTTAGTCACATGGTAATTATTCCAATTGTTTGCTCTTAGCTAGAAACAACCCTGTGCCTTCAAAAATGTTACCATGGTATCTAAAATGACATTAGGTATTTTTCTTAATATCAAGTTTGACATTTTTGTATCATCCAACCATTTATACGTTGCGGGAGTAGCAGTCTAAACAAGGAGACTCAGGCTTCCCATTCCCTAGCCACTTGGGCCGCTTTTTCAGGGGAATCCCGAGGCGTTCCCAGGCCAGCTGAAAAACATGTCCTCGGTCTTCCTCTGGGTCTCTTCACAGTGGGACATGCAAAAACACCTCACCAGGGAGGCGTCCATACCAGACGTCCAAGCCACCTCCTCTCAATGTGGTGAAGCAGCAGAGGAATAAATTTCACAAGCCAGTTCATTATGACATTCATAGTATCCATGACTAGCAACATCATTACAGCTACCATATATGTTGTCATTTTTAAATGCTGTCATTTTTTCTACTTTAACTGCAGGCTTTCCTTTCTTTTCTCATTCATCTTCTCCTTTATCATTTTAGTTAAGAGATTAATTGCCCAAGGAGTTGCAAAATATAGACTAAATAAATACTCTATTTACAGGAACGCCTGAGAAGGCTAAATCACAATGTGGCCAAGGAGACAGCACGAAGGAAGACCATGCTTGAAGCATCAGGAGTGTTCACCCCTCGTTCACCTAGTAAACCATGAGCCCTGTTCCCCACTGTGCCGCATGATTTGTCCCACTGAGGCATGAAGGACTAGAAGTTCAAATATTCAGTGGGCCCATCTCTCTGGAATATTTAGATGTGTTTGCTGAAGAACTTGATGTTATCTTGCATTGCTTTGTTTTTGTCTTTAAATTAAAAATGTGTGTTTAAAATGAGCACAAAATAATGTCTGTAGCAATTACTTAAAACCCCTTATGTTTCTCATTCTAGTAATTTTCAAAAATTGTTTTCAACTAAAGTGTTTGTTTCCATTGAAAGGCATACATGATGGTAATGTTAATTGTTTTGGATAGCTCTAAACTTTAGATTCAGACCTACACTTTCTGGGTTTGAATGGCAGTATTGAGTTTAACTATGGCCACATACAAATGACGGTTTCATGGGGACTATACTTTCTTTGTTGATGAATAGTTTTAGGGACTTCAAACTTGGTACCTTTGTGAAAAGTGCATACTGCATGAGAAACGAATGATAAGCTGCTTGCGTTGCTAAGAGTTGCTGTTTGTGTGTACTATTTATTGTAAGTTGAAATCGCATATCATTCCTGGGTATTCCAAAGAATAGTTTGTTAATCAGATAATGGCATTTAAGATTTTTCATTGTATCAATAGAGGAAATATAAGCTGAACTTATAAATGGAAATTTACTTTGGAAGTTGCAAGTTAGTCTTGCAACAGCAAGGTTTTGGCTGTTTGAAACACTTAAAAGTGGTAAATGAACTGATGAGGAACCAAATTAAAGCATTGTTTGCCATTTATATATCATATTAAATGGGTTTGTTGGACTTAATCTAGGTTTCCCCCAGAAAACTTGTTAAGACTGCTAGGGCAGTCATTCATCCATCGACTCATTGTGTTTATGAATTAAAAAATGTTTAAAGTTGACAGAAAATTTGAAAATATCATTTGATAATTATGTGTTATTGAAAGATTGGAAAATTAATACCTGAACAGCAACTATAAAGTCTTAAAAAATGCAAAAATTTTAAAAAGACTTAGGGTTAGGGTTAGCAATGCTTAGCCTGGTGGGGTACAAGTAAAACCTCGTGACCCATCAGCCTTATAATACACCGGGGGAAACCCTGCTTCATTTTTCCCCTTCAGATTATTCAGCTTTCCCTGCAGTAGCAGGGAAAGCTGAATAATGAAAATTAAGGAGAGATTTCTTGTATTTTCGTTTCTCTTCATTCTCTTCATTGTCTCCCTGTTAAATCCAGACCAGAATGTATAATTCTCCTTATATTTCAATACAATAATAACAAATCTCTGTCATTTTTCAGAAATTTGATTGCTCCATGTTTTGAAAGTAAAATGGGAGGCAGATCTTATAGTTGTCAGACTTTCCTCCTACGGAAGCATGATCCAATTTTTGTCTGTGAAGTAGACAAATACTGTCTACAGCATAAAACTTTTTGTTTTACAAAAGCATACTGTTAGAGTATCTTATGCTATCCCGAGCTACTTCTATAGGTATTTTTGCTAGGCTTGTATTGTCTGTTGAGTCTGTTGAGCACATTTCCTTTTCCTGCTACTTTTTGTACTACACAGTAAAATATTGCTGTTTAGGTAACAACTTGATGCAAAAACTTGATTGCTTCAGTCAGTTACTTGATGCAATCAATTGGGGCTATTTGGGTAGAAACATTTTCACAAATTAGATGATAAACTGAACTTAATAACTCCCTGTTGTTTTATAAATAGGATCAATGTGGAATGTCTCTTACTGACAGTGATTGGATTAAGTTTATCTCTGTTCACAAGCAGGATTTTGTTTTGGTGAACTACCCTGACATCAATTGGCATGTTTAATTTATTTGTAATCTAAAAAAATAAAAAACAGCCATAAATAACTGTCATTTCTGTTATCAAATTTTTTGTAGATGAAATGACAACTCAGTTGTTAAATTTAAAGTTTTTTTTTTGCCATGTTTGTGATTTTTTTTCTCCTCCCCCACCCCTCATTTTTATTTCTCATTGATGTTTGATCCAATTTAGACAGTTGATCAAACATGACACAAGAACAGTGATTCCAGGTTTTTGTACCAATAAAATAAAGGTAATTTTATGTCAATTAAACTCTTTGTGTCAATATGTGATGGTGAAGTCTTAAATATTATTTTGTGATTGTCGTCGTCAGAAGTGCACAACTGCTGTTCCCTGAGAAGGTGTCAGCCCGTCTATATTAACGAACCGACACCGCCTCCTGTTGGCTTAGAGTAAATATTTCTGTTACTCCTTTCTTTTTAAATTTGGATACACATAGTTAAAGACCTACCTCCCATATCAATTATATGTTGTCTCCTATTCGGGTCCACACAGAACCAAATTCCAGACGATGTTTTTCCACATTGACAACAATTTATTTAACTTGATGATATTATAATTTTTTCCCGCTCACTTTCTATCATTTTAGAAAGACCTGTTGTTTTGCCTGTTGGGGGCAGTATACAATCTAACAACAAGGTCTACTACCGGAAATTCAGAAAACGTTTCAACGGAGTGTTTTCAGCGTGCAGACTTAAGGGGGGGGGTTTTAGGCTTGCCTTTCTTGGTCAGGACTAAAAGGACAAGTAGCATTAACTGCTCCGTAGGTTTACAGCCAGCCAAGTAGTCCTAGGCCCGGAACACCATCATCCAAGATGGACTCCTGGGTTCGGTTCAACACCCAGAGTCAGGGCAAGGAGAGAGTTTTGAGGTAACACGGTCAGTGTTGTCGGCATTAAAGAAGCGGTGCCCATGAGGCTACTCATTGTCCATTCTCAGTTTTATTTTAGTATATTTTGGGTATGGGTCTGAAGTATATTTTTAGGGGGGTTGAAGGGAGGTTGTATATAATATGCCTCTGTGAGATGCTTAAGTTAATACTGTAATTCGGACTATAAATATTTACATTTACCAAAATTTAGAGACCAGTTGGAGGGACTAAGCCAATAAAAGTCCCCTCCACCCTGCCCCTTTAGCATCTCAACACTGTGCTACGCTAAAACCATAAGCTTTGGGGGAAACAAACATAGGGTTAGGGTTAATATCTGTGGCAAGCCGTTTTAACATAAATTCGGTTTTACCGCCCTTACATTCCAGATATCTCAAATTGTTTTGTGACTAGACATTTCAGCGATTTAAGATATCTCTAATTATATTTCGACTAGACAAAATAACTATTTGAGATATTTCTAATTACATTCTGACTAGTCGAAATGACGTCAGATTTACCATTGACTTGTATGGAGACTTAAATTCAAGATATCTAAAATGAATTACTGACTATCTGAAATACACATTTCCAATATCTACAATTAAGTTAGTACTAGTCATAAAGTAAATTCAAGATATCTTGATTTTGGTTTTGACTAGTCATAATTCCAATTAAAGATATCTCTAATGATTCCATAATTCAAGATATCTTAAATGTATTTTTGGATAGGAGATATGTAGTTTTGACTAGTGAAAACTAAATTATAGATATCTTAAAATCAAATAATGACTAGACAAAACTAAATTAAAGATTTCTTGAATTGTAATTTTGACTAGTCAAAATTCCTTTGAATTCTCTAATGAATTAGATATCTTGAATTACACAGCTTTTCTATTTAAGATATCTTAAATTGACATTCCGACTAGCCAGAATGACATTACTGAATTAGTATTCTGTCTAGTCAAAACGTCCCTGACTTAAGTAGCAATTTGAAAGTTTAATAAAACAATGAAAAATAGAGAAAACAACAAAAGATGTTTGAAAATGCACCATTTTCATGTTGAAAATGGTTTGACAATAGCAATTTTAGCTTTTCAGAGCTGTTTTTAAGTGCATTTGGTTCGTCGGAAATGAATGAAAAGAAAATTCTTTGCAGATATCAGAAGCACTCTTATACTTTATGAAGTTTTGCTATCTCCGCATTTCCAACATTGTCGAGCTCTTTCTAATTTGTGGCATTTACTGACAATTTTGTGCAGGAAACATAAAATTCTGCAGGCAACTGTTTGGACACCACAAAGGGGCTTCCACATCATTCTTAATTCAGATATCTAAAATTGTAATTTTGACTAGTCATAATTGTGTTGAAGATGTCTTAAATCGTAATTATGTGTCTCGTCAAATGTCAGACCAGTGACGTCATTTGAGATATCTTGAAAGGAATTTTGACTAGTCATAATTGTGTTGAAGATATCTTGAATTATTATTCTTACTAGTCAGAATGTAAAGACAGATATCATAAATTATCATTCCGGATAGTCAAAATGTAGTTTTGTCTAGTCAAAATGCATTTTTAGACATCTGGAATGTAATTACGGATAGTCAGACGAAACTGAATTTATGTTAAAATGGCTTGCCATAATATATCCATATTATGCTGGTGGCATCCATCCATTACCATCCAGTAATGGATGGATGAATTACATTAACAAGAGACATGCAAACTTATATGTTGGTTTTTTCTACTCTTTCCCTTTATTTTCTCTGTCCCTGAAGGATAAGTCCTTTTGCAAAATAGTTTTGCTTACATATTTTCCACCAGTGCTTTTGAGGTTTTGGATGTGCTCTGCACATTGCACGGCAGTTCATGTTACGAAGCGTGACCTATCGTGGCCACTAGGGAGACTCTAAGGACAATTTATTTTTTTTCTTTTTGCCCACATAAAGAATGATTTCTACAAAGTTCTATAAAAAAATGTTTATTTTTTACAATAACATATATTTGTTCTATTTCTCTAAAAGCAAAGTTCAAACCAAAACAAATAAAGACATATCAATATATTACTGTAGGCCACCTGTATAGATAAAGCAGAAAGTAGAAGCAATTCAATGTGAAAAAAAATATTTTGATTGATAAAGTACTGGCACACAGAGAATGGAAAGTAACTAGTTGCATAGCTGTAATCAGAATTTGTCTGTACTTTGTAGTTTGTTTACAAAACCTGAGCTTTTCAGTAAAGTATTTAACTCAGTCTTTTCATGAACCATAACCTGAGCAGGAAAGCCCTTCATTTCCTGCTCAGTCGATATTAGAATATTTTACCTTACAATTAAAATGATCAATGGTATTAGGAATGTGTAGCTGCTCATTTTCTTTATATGCTTGTGAATCAGTTTTTAAAGTATTAAGTTTTGTTATTTTTTTAAATCCAGTTGATTTAAAATTTAGCTCAGTTTGATCTGTGATCATCCTTCTTTAATTTGGTTCTCACCTGAGAAATAGCTATCTGCTTACTGACTGTTTTTTCATCCACCACAGGGCTGCACAGTATGCTTGCATGTTGTTGGGCTACACTCTGCACAAAAGCAGTGTAGCCACTGACCTCCAAAGAACTATCAGTGAACTGGAAGCACATATGAGCCTGACAAGAAAGTGTAAGTGTAAAAATTCAGTATGAGTTTTGAGTACAGAAGCTCTGCTGGTTCTGACATGTGTGATGTCCCACAGTGCTGCGTCTGGGGAACTCTGTGGAGGCTCTGCAGGCAGCCAAGACGACCATTCACCTTTCTGACAGTGTTCTGAGACTGTGCCTTACCATTGGTCATCTGAACAGAGCCATGTACTTTGCTTGTGATAATGTTGTGTGGGCAGGGAAAATTGGCATAATTTCCAAACTTGATCAACAGAAATGGAATCATAGATCTTTCAGGTAAGTTACGTATTATTTTTTCTGTGGGTTTTTCTCTGAATTCTACAGTTTCACTATTTAAAACTGTCTGTTATTGGTATGTTCTTAGCAACTTTTATATCCAAAGCAAACAATTAATTTGGTAGGCCTTTAAATCACAATGATACAGAAATCATGTGTCTGTTAAAAAATCAGATTTACAGCCTTTTAAAATGACACAAATATGTTTAGGGCCAGCTTGAAGATAACTCTTCTATATTGTATCAAGTCTTTCACAGCTTGCCCTGTGTTTAGCTCCGTCCATTTTTCTATCAGGGATATTTATCAGGAATAGGCATTCAGGGCTTGCCGGAGCAGTTTGCAGCTGAGTGTGAAGTGGACAGGACAAGGATCAGTGCCTTTAGATGAAAAAGGGTAGAGTGCCATCTTCAGGTCAAGGTTCTGCCCCAAGTTGAGGAGTTTAAGTATCTCTGGGTCCACTTTATGAATCACACAAATCAGGTAAAATCAGAGTGGGATATTGATAGGCGAATTGGTGCTTTGATGAGGGCACCGTAGAAAAGAGAGCTGAGCCAAAAAGCATAGCTCTCAATTTACCTTTTGAAAAATAGGTAAATTGAGACCGTTTATCAACAGGTAATTTGACCCTGGCATCAAGGGTCCTACTGATGACGCAAACATGTTTAAAGTAATGTAGTAGTATGTTTTTTACATACCTATAGTCTATAGTGCAGCTTGAGTCAATGTATCTGAATGAATGTTTTAGGATCAGATGTGATTTATAAATGTTTGAATATGAAAACCCTAAAGATGTCAAGTCAATTATTT
>NW_006800598.1:74337-82632 GCF_000485575.1 Poecilia formosa | reverse complement strand
TTTAATGTTAAACAATACAGTTTTACCAAGTTGCTCAAAGTCTAAACTGGCATTGTTGTGCATTTAAGGTGTAAAGTTTACCTTTGACCAAACGCCCCCCAAAGGCATCCCAGCAACCCCCTTTTGTAAAAATGTCCGCCAGCGCCCCCTGCTGTCCTCTGAACGCCCCCTGGGGGGCGGTACCGCCCACGTTGAGAACCGCTATAGACTATAGAGTCTATAGTGCAGCTTGAGTCAATGTATCTGAATGAATGTTTTAGGATCAGATGTGATTTATAAATGTTTGAATATGAAAACCCTAAAGTTGTCAGTTCTCCCACTTAGAAATCATGGAAGAATCTGAAATTTTCATTTACACACACACATATATATGTGTATGTGTGTATATGTGTGTGTGTGTGTTTATATATAAAAATTCAAAACTTATGTCAACATGTGATATGTTCATCTTAAACTGTAAATGAATGAAATAAACAAATAAATATAAATCTACAATTGAAACATATGTGTTGAACTTGACAGGTACTACCTATTTGCTCTGATTCTCAATGTCACTCGAGATGTGTATGAACTCTGCCTGCTCCTGGACTGCGAGGATTGTTACAGAAGTACCAAATCACCATTGTCTACTAGTCCCAGCAGTGCCATCCTTGCTGACCAACTGTCTTCATCATCATCATCTTCTTCCATTCCAGTCACTGCGACTCCTGCTGTCATGTGGGTCTGGCTCCGCAAACGCATCCATCAAATAGGAACTGTCCTGTACAACAACCCACCACTCCTGTTGGACCTGCTGAAGAATGGCTGTGATATTTTTATTCCACTGGATAAGCTGGGGATTTATCAAACTGGCCCAGGGTTTGTTGGGACTTGTGGGTTGCTGTCATCAGTCCTCTCTATTGTCACCATGCTCCACCCATGGCTGAAACTCAAGCCATGAACCCAGATAAACCATACACAATGGGTCATCGCACCAAATTCTGTGAAAGAAAGGGTGTCCTGCCATCTCTGTTTGATGTTACGGTTCCATCCACCAGTAGGTGGTTTGTCATTCCAAACAAAACATTTCCTTGCTCCACCTGGGGCCAAATATATTAAAAAATATACCAACAAATGCATGTCACTAAAACTGTGCGCACACTACAGAAATGTTTGACAGTTTAAATGTTCATTTTTTTATTGGTTCATTGGTTTATTTGTTTTATTGGAAAATATAATTTTTTTTTACTAAAACTCATAATATCATAAAGATAATTAAAAATAGTTTCCAAACATACAGAAATCGCATAGCAGGAGTTTGTTTTTCTGTCTACAGACCAGTTATTAATCTCACTGGACAATGTGACTTTCTCTTTAAAATGTACTGAAAAAGGTGGATGGCTTTGTTGGAAATTTAGTTTAGCATCTGACCCCTGTTGTTGCAGTCTAAATTTCAGTTTTTCAAATAATTATCAGGTACTAATATCCAAGAAATATGTTATTTCACACTCGTTTGATACACCATGACTTTTAACTCATCAGTGTGCAACTCGAGTATGTTAACAAGATGCAGTGTCTATTATTTCTCTACCTTGTGGTATTTCCTCTGATGAAAAACCACAATGATATGTTATGTTATCATATAAAGTACCCACCCTCCCCTTATGTTTTTTTCCAGGGGTTAGTTTGTCAATAAGGGAAAAAAAATCTGGACTAAAATTTGTTCAGAAAAAAGTAAAAGATTTTCAAACTTACATCCCGGTGTTGGACTCAGGGGATTCGACCTAATGACCTCAGTAAATACTTAACTTTACTGTGATTACAGGTATTAATTTGTTCAGACAATGTTAAATCTTTCCTTTTTATTTAGTGTTAGACATGAGCCATCTTGGTTGGAAAATTTCCCACCCAGACTATATCTTTCAGTTATGGAAACAAAGACGTGGCTCCAGAAGAAACATATCAAGGTCATGGAATGGAATGGCCATGATATGTTTCCTGACCTCAATCCCATTGAAAATCTATGGAGAGAGCTGAAGCTTCAGGTTTACAAACGCAAGCCTAAAATTAAGAATTTGGAGATGGGCCAAAATTACTCCTTATAGGTGTGCACACCTTATTAAAAAAACAAAAACTACTGCTTTCCAACAAGGGTTTTGCCACCAAATATTAAATGTTTCACTGGGGGTGTCAAATACTTATTTCCTTCAATAGAATTCAATTTCTCATTTTATGTAATTTTCTGTTTTTCTTTTGATACTCTGTGTCACTGTTAAAATAAAGCTGGCATAAAATTCTGAGATGTTTCATTTTTTGTATACATTTTTTTGAAGTCAGTGGGGGATCAAATACTTATTTCCTCCACTGTAAGTAAACATACAAAAAGGTTGAACATTTGTCCAACCTCTTTGTAAGGTCAAGAATATTTTTATGCATTTTCATCAGACTTTATAACTTTTGCCTGAACTGATATATTCTCCCAGATGAATCCTAAGTTAGTATATGTAACTGGAGCACAACACAATGTTACATTTCTGACAATGGAAGGCTGACAATTTGGACGGGATCAACAGGAAGAGTGAGGTCGTTGGGGAGGAGTAAAGAGGCAAAATAGGAAGAGGCAGAGGAGGAGATGCCAATTTCCATCACGCCATCATATGGTAGTTTGTAATGTAAAGGTTTGTGTCCCACAACAGGATGCCGGTGGAGTTTCTATCACTTTACTCTTCATTTCTCAACCCCAATGAGGAATATTTTAGATTTTTTCTCAGCATGTGGAGATGGAAATATGGAGACACACCGCAGTTCCCACAGCACTGCATGTACAATTTTCCTTAAAATCTTATATTCCCATTTTTACTTCTTTGTGCTCTTTTTTTCCTTCTATCAATGACATGATCTGTCAGTAAATTACTGAACAAAGTAAAAGTGAATGTGAATCTTGTCTCTTGCCATTAATCTTCTACAATTGAAATTTACAATACTTATAAAAACTTTAGCTATAGTTTACAACAGAATACACTGAGTACAGAGTTCCAGAGTACACTGTCATATTGACAAGATGACTAATCAATTTGTGTTTTTACACAATAAAACAGGGACTTATGCTAGCGCACCAACATGTTCTTTGACACATATTTACTTTCAAGACTGATGAACTAAGAATTTTTAGAAAGACATGGTGTGTTACTGTTTGAGGAATACACCTGTTTTGCAAATGTCAAAGTAAAACTATAATAGGAATGATAAATTGATTTAATTCATAAAAATGTAGTTTCCAAGAATGCTGTTCAACAGTAAATATTAACCCAGTAGTCATGTTTCTGGTTTTCTAAAATATAGTTCTAATTTCCTCTGATGAATGGCAGAATTTCTGAATTTCTGTTGGCTTTAATAATTGGTTACCCTTTAAATAATTGCCTACAAGATTTTTATTAGATTATAGTGAATAGTTGCTTTTAAGCAATATTTAAAAAATATTTTCAAATTTTTACTTTGACATTTTAAGTTTATAAATTTCTAAAACTGCACTGCAACAAACTCAACCAAATTATTAATAAATGCATAGTACAAATCAGATTTTTCAATTGTCATTAAATGATTAAAAAAAGTATAAATGTGAATTTTCTGATCAAGATGATTTTAATCTTGGATTCACCTACTTTTGTTATGGCACATCTGTGCCACATGTAGAAATCAACTTCAAAGAAGAGACATTAGCTTCAACTCTTAAAGAAGTTTAATTGCCAAAATAAAGCTAAATATCTCTTCACTTAGTTCTCAGCTCAACCTTTCACAAATTGCTTTTTTTCCATCACCAAACAATTTGTGAAACAAAATACAGTTTTTCTATATTTGGAGCTCAGTATAATCACAGTATCTCATGCATTCTTTCTGCAACTTAGCTGTAATATTGACTTTTTTTTTTTTAAACTTCGCATCACGTTAGACCTTCATCAAAAATATACATGGAGTGTTGCTTTGATTCTTTCATGCATGTTTGAAAAATTCTTGAATCTCTTGTGGCAACCATTTGGGGTTGCCTATACCTTCTTTCTCACCAAGCCCACCTCATATAGAGCTACCCTCCCTCGTGCCTTCCCCACTTAGCTTCTTCAAATTAGCGACTGCAGCAATTACACACCTAGTGGAGCTTTTAATATGTAACCATTTCTGAATCTAATACTCTGAAGAACATTTTTAAGCAGCTTAATGTTGAAATGTTGTTGTGATGATGAGTGTTGGAAAGAGCAGCTTCTTAAAGAGACAGAGGCCCAATTACAAGATATTAAATTGCAAGGTAATTTTTTTTAAGTCACGTTTGATATATACATTATTTTTACAACAACTGAAGGTTACATAATTACTTGGTTCTGCTATAAAATGGTACTATAATCCTGGAAAACACTATGCTACTCCTTTAAGTTAATCAATCTGGGGATTATGGAAGTTACTGTACACTGGATGGGAATCAAAGCTGGTAACTGATTCAAGACACTATTTTCTAATGGGATACTTCAGAAATAGAATATTCATAATTCATTTGAAAACCTTTTATCTTGAAAATCTACAAGTGGAAACAATACTTCCTACAGAAAAGAAAGGAAGTCCCTCTTTCCCCCATCAAGCTTCAACATAATGAGGTGTTGTGGTGGCGCAGGGGTTAAATACAACCCACATATGGAGGTCTGTCACAGGTTCAATTCGAGGGCTGGCGACCTTTGCTGCATGTCTTCCCCCTTTTCTCTCTATCCACTTCCCTGTCAATTCACTATCAAATAAAGGCCACTAGAGCCAATAAAACCTTTAAAAAAAAAAGAAAAGCTTTAACATAATAGATTTAATTTTGTTAGAAGCACTGTATTGGTGCTACTACGCAAAAAACAATTTGCTGAGTCAATCAACTGTCGTGCAAAGATTGGATGTTAGCAGTTAGTCTATTATCACTTCATCGAAGACTGTGCTTGTTATCCTAAGGCAGGGGTGCTGCCAGAAATCTTGGGCCCCCTGATAAAAAATTGGATTGGGCCCCCCACGCAGCTGCTGTTACAATTTTTTTTGAGTCTATTTGACCCAAAAAAGCATCACAATTTTAAAGGCTTGCATCTGCCTTGCTTTCTTTGGTTCAATACTGATAATTAGCACAATATTTATTACTCATGAATTTAACATCCAACAGTCCACATCCAGTATGCAAGTAGGTTGCTTAAATTTTTTCTATTAGTTTTAGATACTGAAATGTCTCTCCCCATGAGCAACAGTCAAAAGCAACGTGCAACTACACATGAAGCAATCCAGACTTGTAAAAATGTTCTGCAGTTGCATTTTATTCAAGCTGCAGTACATAACTTTAATAAAAAATATGTTTACTCCACATTTGTTAAAGTTGTCACAATGTCATAGCAGTTTGCTATGAGACAGATAATCTGTGAAAACAATCTCCTCCATCTCCTTCCTGAGTTACTAGGAACTCAGGAACTTCCTGAGTTCCTGAGTTACTAGGAACTGATACTTTAACTTTTACTGGTTAAAGTAATGCACCGTTCTGACCAAAACAACCAATCAGAACTACTAGGATGCCCTTAGAGCTGTCAATTAGCCTCATTCCCTCATTGCTAAATGTGCTAATGGTGGAGAAACAACTTATCATTACGAGAAACCGTTTATCTGCCATCATTGGTAGCCATGCTAACTAAACTGAGCATTCACAGTTTGAATCTGCACAGCTCTGTGCTATGCTGGCTGCAGCACGGCACAAATTGAGGAGGAAGAAGGATGAGCAGCACCACATGAGATTGTGATTGACAGCACTGAAACTCTCCTGCCTCTGACTGGTTGTTTCTAGCACTGGGAGAAAGCAGAGGAAATTGATATTTCACAGATTACCGCTCATACCATACTGTCACAACATAATGACAGTTTTAAAAAATATGTGGAAAAAAATATTTATAAAAAAGTTACATTCTGCAGCTTTCACTCAGGAGAGAACAGGTCAGGAGGGACGTGGGTTAGAGCTTCTACTCACTCACTCTGTTAAGTAGTAAAAGGCACAGGGAACAAGTTAAATATATGAATATGTTGGTAATTTTTTGCCTTAATTCATTAAATGCTAGTGAAATGGAGGCAAACAGTAGTCTGTAGCTAAGCTAACTATGCTAAAAGGTTGATAATCTCACACAGTCTACCCACCTCTCTTGGAGAAAAACTGCGTTATAAATTAACACTCCTGCCTTTTTCTCTCTCTCACTCTCTCGTTTTTGAAAACCTGATTTTATAACTTTTCTTAGCAGCATAGTAACTGCCAGTCACCGCTGTATTCAGCTGCAGCTTCTACTGACTGTAGCTGCATACGTCACTGTTATGTGCTCCAAGCAGGAATGAACCATTTAACGCAGATAGGGGGCTCAGGGCAAAAATGGATGTGTTTTTTGGTCTGGGAGGGGCAACATTACATTTTTACTGCTAAAAACAATCTTTGAAAATACAATATGATTAATTTTGTATTTGACAGGACCCCGAATTTTTTATTTTATGTCTATGAACAAAATATAAATAATTAAATTGTGGAGGGCCCCCTGCTGGTCAGGGTCACTAGAATTGTCATCACTTTTCCCCCCTTTACCGCGCCCCTGTTCTAAGGAAACCCAACACGCTGCTGACACTGCATGTTGATTAAAACATTTTGTAAGGGATGTCTCCAGGGTCAGTTAGAAATCATTCCTTAACATAAATTGTGCAGTTATGCTTCATTGGAAGCTTTGCTTTGTTTGCATGATGCTCTGCTATTTTCATATTTCACTTGATTGTTTCATGAACAAACACATAACCCAATCTGGAAACATGTTTATTCAACTTTTACAAAGACAAATATAAAACCAAATCAAGGGAAAGAAAAACATCTCAATAATTAAAAGACAATACAGTCCCATTTCCAGGAAATTCTGGCTTCCAAGGGAGTTCCTCTGATAGGTTCCTCAGTGTACCACACATCATCCTTATTAAGATTAGCCAAATTCACTGTGAATGAAAAAACAGCAGTACAGACGTGGTCATTTTGGGGGATTCTTAAGGTACCATCATTTAACACCTAATAGTAACACAACATGATACTATGACACTGAACAAAAGCACAAAGTAATCCCTTGTAAATTCTGATATTATACACCCAGATACAAAATAGTTTTGTGTAGCTAAACTAAAACTGTGTGACAACAGCTGAAAGGGCCTTAACATTCCCTTCACTGTAATTGCTCATTTATTGGCAGCCATGTCCACACACAATGCAGTGTGAGGGAAGGATCTTTATAGAGACAATATCAAAGATAAAAAAAGAAAAAGGAATGCTGACCCATACTGTATTTTGAAAAAACAAAACCCCATTCGAAACTAGGGTTTGAAAAACCATCCTGGCAATCTGCATTAACATACATAAATTGAAATCAGGCAAATATATGGAGTGTAAATAGTCTCAAAATACCTGTGCGTGTGTAATACTGGTATAATGAAGAGAGCTTCATTACTGGGACTATTTTTACTCAAGTCATGATATAGCACTTTAAAAGCACTTTTTGCACTTTATTAACAACCAATTTATTTAGCACTGCACTTTAAGCAGAGATTTGCACATAAATAATTTGCACACAAGAAGTTTTAACTGTATTTATTGAGTATTTTTAGTGGTTAGCATGTAGTCTTTTGTTCTGGGCTCGGTACAGCTGCTCCTCATTGAGAAGTGAGGTGGTTGCTGTGAAGGGAGGATAATCGTTACTCAGAGCAATGAGCTACCGGTAGGTAACACTGAGGAAATGTTTGTGTATAATCTGTTGAGTGTGGAGTGCTAATATGAAGTGACTCACCTGCCTTTTCTATGTTCTCTCTGGGATGTTTGGACAAATACTGCCCCAGGGGTCCAGAGACCATATATAGGTTCCAGGAGAGACCATTGAAAAGTGTGGGGGGGAGAATTGTTTATGGGTTTTTATGGCGCTTCATTATGGTGTAAGATAATACTTAAAATATTTATAAAAAGTAAGTGGAAATGTTTGTATTTAGTGAAAGGTATTTTAGGTGGAGATTGGTGAATTGAAATCTCCCTCAATTCACCGGACCGCTGGTTTGGTCCGTCACAGCAGGGACTATTTAAGGTTGCTGTTTCACCTGTGAAATTGTTCTGGTTCTTGATGCTGTGAGAAGAATAAACCACTGCTGTTTCCACCTGACTCTTCCTCAACTATTCTTCCTAACTGTAAAATCCAGCCACAAAAGGCTGCCTTATTACAATTGGAGTGATACTCACTCAGTCTAAGTATCTTTGTG
>NW_006800598.1:72659-73386 GCF_000485575.1 Poecilia formosa | reverse complement strand
CGGATGAATCTCGCATAGGATTTTGGACGCAATCTCAGCTGCTGAATCACTCTGAAGCTAGAACTCGTCGGCTGAAAAACATAAACATATGGTAATATAGTTTGGTAAAAGTGGTATATATATGTATGTATGTATACTGCTCAAAAAAATAAAGGGAACATTTCACTTGTGGCTCCAAATCCAGGCCTCCATTGGTTAATAAATTTGATTTCCATTGATGATTTTTGTGTGATTTTGTTGTCAGCACATTCAACTTTGTACAGAACAAAGTATTCAATGAGAATACTTCATTCATTCAGATCTAGGATGTGTTATTTGAGTGTTCCCTTATTTTTTTGAGCAGTGTATATTAGAGGTGTGCCGATCGATCGGTCACCCATCATAATCGGGCCGATTTCCGCGAAAAAGTGCATGATCGGTGATTGGCGATCATTGGCTCTTGTTGCCGATACCGATCACCTGCTTCTCATTTCCAGCCTGCCTGTGCAGCTGGTCTCCTTTTTCCTTCACTCTGCGCAAACGCGCAGCAACAAATCCTAAGCGATGTGGAACTATAACGCACTGAGTGAATGGGGAAGTTTGCGTGTTGCGGCGGAAAATTGAAGCAGGTCAAAATGCATCAACACAACGAAGCTAATCCGACATAAAAACAAAGCCATACTTGACGGAGTTTGGCTACATCGATGTTCACTGCAGTAAAAAAGACATACGGAGGATCAGATAGCAG
>NW_006800598.1:68831-69699 GCF_000485575.1 Poecilia formosa | reverse complement strand
GACAGCCTCAGATTTGTGCGCAAAGTGGTGCGTTTAAATGCTCGTGGAAACCCAGCATTTCTGCTTGGAGTCCAGTGTTTTTACCCTCTGAATGTCTCTCACTGTGCTTGTGCTGAAGTGGTAAATACGTTATTTCGTTGGAAAACTGAATATCTCAGCACTTCTTTATAATACTTCAAAATGTTTATAGACATATTGTGCATTTTTGAGCAGTACAGATGAGATTACGTGGTTTAAAAATGACCACAGGGTGGTGGAATGGTTCGCTGGGTGGAAAAACAGGCTGTCATAGAAGACGGAGCGTCCTGGTGGTCTGCCCTCAGAAGTAAGTAGAAGTTAAACCTGCACGCTTTGCTCTTCGTTTATAATGAGACAGAGTAATTATAAATCATTTCAAATTACGTTTTATATGTCTGGTAGTTTGATACTCTTTCCTCCTCATATTTTTCTGTTACTGGGAGCTAATGTCTAGATGTGAGCTATGCTACTTTAGCTGTTCGTAGCTAACTCTAGCTACGATGCCAGGAACAACATCATCTGCTGCTAGACCTTATTCACCAGTGTCAACACTTAAGCACAATTGAAGAGACCATCTTCAATCTTAATTCAACCCAGGCTGATCTACTTTCATGCCAACAAGCAAGTCGGCAAGTATCTTTAGGAAATGAACCTGTCCCACCTTTTACCTTCACTCTGCATTATAATTATACACTTCTTTTGCATTGTGGATCATCTGCTCTTTATTTATTGTCGGCGAAGGCAGTCAGAAAACCATCTGTGATGATAGCAGTGCATTCATATGGTTAAAAAAGGGTTGGCCTGCACCAAATAATGGTAAGATAGTTCACGTCTTAATGCTGGCACCACA
>NW_006800598.1:63899-68316 GCF_000485575.1 Poecilia formosa | reverse complement strand
AATATTTTATGCATTTATTGCCAAAATAGCCTTCACAGAAAAACATTTAATGCATATAAATTTAATCAACATAAAAATAAAAAATTCTACTTATACACTGTGAAGATACAAGTAATTTTCAGGTTCAGTAACTGTCAAGGTCAGGTTTGTCAGTGGCAAACGTCTTTGCTACTTCGGCACAAGCACAGTGACAGACGTTCAGAGGATAAAAACACTACACTCCAAGCAAAAATCAGATGACCCAGCTTTCTACCAGCATTAAAAGCACGACTTGCGCATGAATCTGAGGCTGTCGGAAGCGTGAAATGAGTCTCAAAAATCCTTGTGCACTAACTGAATCTGTGCGTAAATGTAGTTTTGTCTGTGTGTATCAGGTAGCCACCTGATGTACACAGACAAAACTGCATACTTATTAAACATTTGTAGCCGTAGGAAAAGGTTTGAATTCAAAATTATCAGATTTGTGAGATAACAAAATCTGTGTGCAGAAATTTAATGCTTGTAGAAATTGTAACTGTGTGTGTGTACTTGTATTCGTAATTTCTTAATTTTTGATTAGGCATTTCACCATATACTTACAAGTACCTGGAGTTATGCAGACATTTCCTCTTTATGGTTTACAAATCATGTTTTACAGATACAACTATCAAAAGTTACACACAAAGATGCTTACACAGATTACAAATCCAGTATTACACACACAGGTATTATAAGACTATTTTCACTCCATAAAAATGAAATGGAAAAAAGTGAAAATTGTATAAAATATTAAACTATTAACCAGATTATGAGGTATGACCAGAAAAAGGAACACTTACATTTTGATAGGTCAAAAATTCAGTGATGACCCCATTTCAGAAATTATAATGCTTGTTGGAACAACAAACATTTTTCAACAATGCAGCCTTTTCTGTAGCACTGTATTACAGAGATTCATCNCTGTTAATTTATAATCACCACAAATTCTGACAGAGCCATCCGGCTTCAGAACGGGCACAATGGGCGCTGCCCAATCTGCATACTTTACTGGGGTTATGATATCCCCCTTTAAAAGTCGTTCTAACTCCTCTTCCACCTTAGACCTCATAGCATATGGGACTGAACGGGGTTTGTAAAATTTAGGATGAACGTCTGCAGATACACGGATGGTTGCATGCACACCTCTTAACATTCCCAATTCTTCTTTAAAAACCTCTTCATGTCTCAAGAGAACTTCCTGTAATCCTTGTGCCTCTGTTTTCACGTGTTTAATCTCATCCCACTTGAGTTTCAATTCTTCCAGCCATCCTCTGCCTACGAGACTTGGTCCAGTTCCCTTTACTACCACTAGGGGCAGCGTTTTCTTCTGGTTTGCATAATTCACTTCAACCTGAGCTACACCAACCACTGTAATTTTCTCTCCACTGTATGATTTCAGAGAGAGTTTACTTTCTTTAATCTGTGGTCTACTGTCTTTATGCCACAACTCCAAAAAGTGGTTTTCATTCATAAGACTGACACTGCATCCTGTGTCAATTTCAAACTTCACTTCTTTTCTGTTAACTTCCACTTTTACTGCGAAGGGCTCAACTTTCTGGATAGACGTTTCCGTTGACAAACATGCTAGAGTGAATGCTTCTTCATCTTGATCTGAACTATTGTCATAATCTTGTTTTTCACATACTTTGTGTGATTTGTGTGACCGTTCTTGGCGCCCGCCTTGCTCCTTTTTCCTTAAGACTGGTCTCATCTTTCCTTTTATTTTTGGACCTGCATGCCCTGGCAATATGTCCTATTTTCCCACAAATGTGACATTTGGCATCTTTAAACCTACATTCGACAGCACTGTGGTGTTTGCCATGACATCGGTAACACTCACTCTCTCTTTTTTTCCAATCTGCTCTCTTTTCTTTTCCCTCCGTCACCATGCTGTGACACGCCGCTGACTGTTGCAAGACTGAAACGTTCCTGTTTGCAGCTTCTTCGGCTACAGCTGTCTGAAATACTTTTTCAAATGTCAGGTCACTCTCCGACAGCAGACGTCTTTGAATCCTATCGTTATAAATCCCGCACACTAGACGATCTCTCAGCCGCCGTTCCAGCGTAGTACCAAAGTTACAATCTTGAGCCAGGCGTCTGAGCTCTGCTACATATACACTAACGTACTCAGCAGGTTGACGGAACGAGAGTCAAACTTGTATCTTTGCACAATCTCACTTGGTTTTGGATTAAAGTGCTCTTTCAGCCTTGTAACCAACTGACTGTACGTTTTAGAGCTGGGCTTGTCCGGGCTCACGAGGTTTCTCATTACCGTTCTTGGCGCCCGCCTTGACGTGCTCCTCTTTCCTTAAGACTGGTCTCATCTTTCCTTTTATTTTTGGACCTGCATGTCCTGGCAATATGTCCTATTTTCCCACAAATGTGACATTTGGCGTCTTTAAACCTACATTCGACAGCACTGTGGTGTTTGCCATGACATATACGTGGCTGGTCCCACCACACTAATAAGTATAGCCCTCTGCTTATCACTATCATCAATGTCATTTGCTTCAAAAAACTGATCAAGAATCTCACAGTATTCTTCCCAAGTTTGTTCTTTAGCATCAAATGCTGACAGAGTGCCGAATGTCGCGCTCATTGCGGCCTTGCTAATCACCTCCTTTGGTAATCTCTCCGCCTCGTGTGTATCCGCACGACAACGTGCATCCGTCCCGTTTCTAGCCAGTATCCTCATCGCCAATATGTGATATCTTCACTTCCACGAAGTAGTAGTCACTGTCAGCCGTTGTCTTTTAACTTGTTTATTCGGTCTTGAACACAACTTAACACACTACAGGCACTAGCTCCTTCTGCCCTAGCCTTACTTGCTAAACTCTCCTTCTAGCTTCCCACTGCTCCCTCTAGTGGTCTGGGGGGTAATCCAACTAAACTTAAATGAGGAACTAACTCAGTATACTACACTGTAAGTAAATTCTGTAATGACGTCAACACACCGCAGATGTAGTACCGCCAACAGGGTTTATTAGAAATAAGAGTGAGCTGCCATTCCTTAGGCTGCAGCTCGCGCCTCTAACAAACCGTTAGGAGTCTAACTGAATAGCTTCACTGCTAACACACACTGAACTCTCCGCTCTTCCGGTGTTCTGTCAGATCATCATCGGTCCTGGTCCTCCCGCTCTCCTGATCCCCCGTCCACATGACAGGTCCATCACATGTGATTGGAAGTCAGCAGAGTCAGACAGGGGAAGCCCATAACACTCTACACATAACAGTGATCACAATGCAACTTATAACAAATACACATAACCATATGGACCCCAGCAGAACTAAAATACAGAATCTTTAAAATACTACGGTGGTCGACAGGTGCAAACGCGCAGCAAACACGAGAAAAACAAATACAAAGACGAAAACAAAAAAAGAGATGCAAAAAATATTTAAAAATAAGTGTTCCAGACCACTAGAGCTTTGTGTCCGAATTCAGGGTCTGCATCCTTTCAAGCTTATTCTTTCGTGGGCTTGAGAAACGACCCGGTCTACGGAAGAGGCCCACATGTGCTCTCTGCGAAGGCAGAGAGCATTGCAGAGAGAAGCTGTAGCCTTCAGCTAGCTGCCTAGCGTCCACCTCGACGTTATGTTGCTTAGCAGCCGTGACACAACGTGATTTAAACAATGTTTGTAGGCGAGAATGTAGATGTATAAATCTCACATTTCTGCTTGGTTCATCAGTGCATCACCTAATTGCAATATTGCTCCGACGTTTTCGGAGATATCAGCACCCCTCGCCAGCTGGTCCAGGTTTAGTATACCACGGGAGAACACCTGACTCATTTGGGCTTCCCAAATGACAGTTAGTTAAACACAGATATTAAGCCCAGGTAACATCTAGTTGTAATATTTTGGTTCACTAAAATATTTCATTTATTCCTGAGCAAATCTGTTTGACTGATTAAAGTGAAGCCTAAAAACATAATAGTTTGATTAAACTGTATTGTCTTACCTGAGATTTGGAGAGTATTTGAAAAAGGATTCGTTGCTTACATTCCTTGTGTAAATGTGCTATACGTGTTTGAAAATTTTAGAATCAGACTAAGATTTTTTTAATATGCAACAGCCTTTATTACAAAAGGTGAAGAGTAATAGAGGAACTAGAAAATTCCTGCAGAAATTTTAAGGGGCCTGCCAAAGTGTGCCTGTCGGTTTGGACCCAGCGTTCCGATGCTAAAAATTAGCCTTAATGCTAAATAAAGCTTCAATGTAGTCAATAACCTGTGGAGAGTCAGAAGCATGTGGACTAAGCTGTACTTGTACCATTCAGTATGTTGCATACGGTAAAATTAGCCAAAATGCTAATAATAGCATGAATGGTATCAGTAGAATGTGGGGTATCATTTCCATGTTGGCACCCATTGACAACAAGGGTGTTGTCAATGGGTGC
>NW_006800598.1:57055-62297 GCF_000485575.1 Poecilia formosa | reverse complement strand
AAAAAAAAAAAAAAACATCCGTCCGTTTTTTTTTCCTTCGCTGTTATATGATTCATTTTGTCATGGTTGCTAAGCAACATAACGCCAAGGTAGAGGCTAAGCAGCTAGTTGAAAGCTACAGCTTCTCTCTTCCGGTCGTCGAGGACCAAGGATGCAAAACCTGACTTCGGACACAGCTGTTCTTTGTTCGACTCCCCCTAATGGTCTGGATCACTTCTGTTTTCAGCATTTTTTGTTTGCATCTCTTTTCTGTTGCATGTGTTTTTCTCGTCTTTGCTGGGTGTTTGTACCTGTTGGCCACCGTAAAATACAGTGGTGGAAGTAAATATACCTTCAAATACACAGACCCTCTACAGATGAGGCTTGAGACAATCTCACCCAATTCAATAATTTTATTTATTGCATAATTGTTTTCAGTTTAGTCAAAAAATATACCAATTTAAAACCACTCACACATTAAAAGACGGTTATGGCTCAACTCAGAGATGGTAGTCCAAATCAGGGTAGTGACCTAAAAAAGAAACACAGCAAACGAAACGGCAAGAATAAAAGAAAATCATGCACCAAACCAGAAAGAGTACCACCACTCGGAAAGTCCACCACCAACACCGCGAGCTGGCTGTTCCTGTCAAAATAAAGGAAAAGGAAACGACATTCAAATTACATACATTAATTTACAATTATACAGTTCAATCCACAACAAATCATCAAGCAGCAACAGTTCAAATTAAGGATCCGTCCAGGAACGAACCACCACGCTGCAGCAGACGCCACCCACAGCGACACTAGAAGAATCAGTCCGAGCTGGTCACAAACCAGCCCAAATCAGCCACCCTGGACAAGTGACAGGAGCCAGCTTTACACCTATGGCAAGCCATTTAACATAAATTCGGTTTCATCTGACTATCCGTAATTACATTCCAGATGTCTAAAAATGCATTTTGACTAGACAAAACTACATTTTGACATATTGATATTACAAAATAATTTATTTAATAAATTATGAACGGCTGTGTGCTTTGTAAAATGCTAATCATACATCAATATCAGAATATTCTATTCCTATTCTATTGTTTTCCCACTAAACATATTAAATATGCTGAACAATGTATCAATAAAATAAAAAAAATACTTAAAAAATACAATTGTTTATAAATGCAGCTTTCATAGAAGTTTGAATATGGTTTCCAGTAATAAAAAGCGTGTTATAATCGAATAAATGCGCTCATATGTCATTATGCCTGTCAAACATATAACGCTGAGTGGAGCGGTCGATCCTTCCAAGATGGCCGCCCTAAATCTCGTCAATGACAATAGGCGAGAGTGGTCCATGAGGCGTCTATTCTTATATTATGTCTATGAGTAAGACCCCCAGGAATAAGGTCAATACAGACAGCCAGTGCCACAACCAATTAGATTCAGGCACTTGTGTGGTGCGTTCAGAACCTACAAGGTATACTACCCCACAAAGAAATTAAGTTCACAAATGGACTCAAGATTTTTCAGTGTTGATAAAAAGGAAAATCAACGTTGTTAATTCTTCAAGTAGCTCGATGTCTCATATCTATGCTTTTACTTTGAAGTGCTTCCTTTTATTTTTAAGGTTTGTTCCATTTATTTTCTTCTTGACTTCATCAGCTGGTCTGTTTTCTGTTTACTGTTGATACTGATGTCGCAGTCATTGATGATGCGAGTAGTGGTATTAGTCATGTGACATGAATAGGTGGATGCTAATTATCACTGCTGACAGAGTTGTTTAGCTGCTAGTATATTTCTATAGTTTTGTTAATATCTGTTTTACTCTTAATGTGGTTGATTTTTACTAAAACTATCTAGCATTTAACTATTAGTTTTGAGCTTTGACCAATTATAGCTAGACTGATTCCAAGTTTTGCATCATTTAAATTTAAACAGCCCTTATCACAGAGGGAATTAATGCTGATGTTTTTTACTTACTTGTGAATTGTTAGAATTACATTTTTGCAATAGTAATTTGAAACCTTTATTATTTCTGTATTTTCAGAAACTGCTTCAATTTATTTGCACCGTTGTAAGACATAATTCTTCAGTAAACCTGTTTAAACACCTTATGACCAGTGTGCTTTCTGACCGAAGCCCTGTAGTGGTCAATTAAGAAAATCCAACAACAGAGGTCGAAATCCTCAACAGACGTGCTTTAACTTCTGTATGACACAGGTTTGCTCTAATCTCAGTTACCAAGTTTGTGAAAAAAATTTATTGCCTGTAATAATGCAGACTTTTTGATATCTTCAGGGAGTAATGGTAAATATTTCTGTAACAGGGATTATGGCAGTAAAGCTAAAAAGGCAACTAAATGATGGAAATGTTGGCATATATTGACCTGTGTCAAAGGTTTAAATGCTTAGCATTTACAACATGATTGTTGTAAGAAGTATATGTTGAACACAAAAACTGGTTTGTGGTTGTTTATTGCATTATGCATTACATATCTTTTTTTTAAAAGAGCTACTTCCACATTTTTTAATAATCAGTGTAAAATGTAAAAATATTTTGTATGTGACCAATAATTACAACTGTTCAAACATTCTACTATGTTTTGTGTTGATTATTACATAATGTGTTTTTAATGACATTTTATTACATTTTTGAAACCAGAATTTGTTACAGAATGGGACGTTACAGGGTAGGCTAAGTTACGTTAAGTGTCTCTTGCTAAAAACTACTTCATATCTAACTGCAAGTGACTGAAGAATATAACGATTAATTCTCAGCTTAAAATAAAGCACAATGAAATTAGACTTGTTGCGTCAGCCACTTGGAAATATATGGACAACAGCTAGTCAAAGTACAGAGACACTTTTGAAATAATTTTTTTTCCCACCATTTTTTCCCACCAAACAAGTTTCTCACATTTCTTGTGGTGTTTTTCTCCTGTCACCAGATGGGCTCTGTACATACTAATAGATCACTCTAAACTGTATCTATATGTGAGTTTGTTTGCATGGCTGTCTGGTCACTCTGTGTTGAGCTGTTGTTTTCAGTTGTACCTCACATTTTGTCCTCTGACTGGAAATAGGCATCATCCTCCTGAAATAATAATTCTGATATAGGTGTTTCATATTATAAAGTAGGTTGTTAAAACTTAAATCTAAATTTGAACTAAGTGGTTAAATCTGTTGGTAAGTAATTTCAATGTAAGACATCAAATGAAATTTTATGTTTAATTCTAAATTAAATACGGCCAAACAGTTGCAATAAAATAATAGTATCTAATACATTATAACAAAATATACAGCAGATGTAACAAAAATTGTCTCTATAAAAATAAATATATATAAATGAAGTATATTTATATCAATACATTAGACACCCCTAACTGATATCTATAAGAGATATATTATAATGTGAAGAACATAGCTTAGGTCTCAAAGATGGACTGTACAAGTTGTGAAGCAGACTTCCTATTTCTCTGTGTTTACTGTCCACTGCAGCAACATTGTTTCAGAAAATGCACCGGGCTGGTCGAGCAAAAGTGTAAAGTAAGTCACTGACTATTGCTACAACTTTGGTCACACATATTTTTAGATTACAGACAGGAGTCTAAGATAACTAGGTTGGAGAATGTATATTTTTGTAGAGGGGTAATGGAGAGGCTCCATAATACATTGTATTTTTTAGAAGCTACTTGTCTCTGGAATATCCACACTAATTGTAACCATGCTAACCTTGAAATTCTCTGGGCAGCTACTTCTTGATGGGATTTTGGGAACTCTGGTGATCTTCCTAGTCCTCGAGCTGCTGATCTGCATCACTGCCATGTTGTTTGGACTAAGTGTTCTAGCTGCAGGAGGAAGCCAGGTAAGGGTTTCATTATTTAAGCAATTTTCAAACAAAGAAACAAAAAAACAAACAGTTGGACAGAAGTGTTCCTCATTAAACTGAATTTGCTGTACTTGCTTTACTGTACTTACTTTACAGTAAATTTATTGTTTTCTTTGTGTCACAACCTGAAAACTGATATGCAACTTGTATGTGTCTACTGTCAAAAACAGCCACAAAGCTAAGCACCCAGAAAAACCAAGACCATTTGTAATTTTATAGAGAACAGTGATAAGTATTTTCATTATTTGATTTACAAGGAACTGATACATACTATCAGAGCCTTGTGCAGCAGCATTGTGATTGGAGGGCTGGTGTTACAGGTGGTGTTACTGGTTAGACNACAGATACAACTATCAAAAGTTACACACAAAGATGCTTACACAGATTACAAATCCAGTATTACACACACAGGTATTATAAGACTATTTTCACTCCATAAAAATGAAATGGAAAAAAGTGAAAATTGTATAAAATATTAAACTATTAACCAGATTATGAGGTATGACCAGAAAAAGGAACACTTACATTTTGATAGGTCAAAAATTCAGTGATGACCCCATTTCAGAAATTATAATGCTTGTTGGAACAACAAACATTTTTCAACAATGCAGCCTTTTCTGTAGCACTGTATTACAGAGATTCATCCCCTTCTGAAGACTCAAAATACATAACACAAACATAATACAAACATGTTTGTGTTTGTACAACATAATACAAAATACAAAACACAGCAAAAGCTGTGTTTTGTTTCAGTAATTTGTCAAATTGCTCTCACCTTCCTACTCCTGAGTCTCCATGCTCTCATCTTCTCCATCTCCTCCTTCTTCGAGAGCTTCATCCTCCTCTTCTTTTCTTTCTGGGGGTTTCTCATACGCCTTTTCTGATGGAGTGACAATTACTCCATCCCAAGTAGACATTTCTATGGCCAAGTCTGGGAAAGAACAGATAAGACAATCTTTTGTTTAGATTTGTGATTAAACATGAAATATTCAATTGATTATCTGAAATATATGGAGGACCAAAACCGACATAAGAAATAAAAGAATAAACATTTAAATAAAAGAATAAATATATATTTTGATATGAAATAAAAGCATAAATATACTTTTGGAGTTTTCTTTTCCTTACACGAGTTTCTGTAAAGTAATGTATATATTTTCTTTTTCATTTCCCCTGAACATGCGTTTTTGTCAAGAAAAATAGATATTTTGCTTAGTCATTTTTACTTCTCCCTTTTCTGCTTGTTGTATTTCCGCTCGGAGTATTTCTGCTTGGTCTTCTTCTGTTTGCTGTATTTCTGCTGCATCAATATGTTAATGAGGAGAGCTGTCCAGCTCCTCTACTATTGGCCAATAGAGCTTTGGAACCAACGTCACTG
>NW_006800598.1:54344-56960 GCF_000485575.1 Poecilia formosa | reverse complement strand
GTCCAGTAAAACTATTAATCTATAAATCAATAGACAGATCTATATGAAGATATAATCCATGTGTCTGTCTCATATTTCTATGGCATTAAAAGGATCTGGAACTTTTGTTTTTCCACGGAAAGCTCTGGTTTGAACAATAAATGCCATGTGGGTGAATTTTTATGGATGATACTCTGATGTCCCATTTTCCTGAAGGCAGCACAGAGCTGAGCCACCAGAAACCTACAAGAAGAGCTATGATTAATGTAGTTACAGTTCTATCCATGTTTTAATGTTGCAGAGCTCAGTCGTTTTGCAAATAGTTCAAAGTTTAAACTGGCATGTTGAACATCTTTTATCTGGTCATTTTGGGGTATATTTAACAACTAGAAAATGGCACAAAATAAGAATATTTTTTCCATTGATTGGCTGCTGTTAGGCCTACCAATTTTAAGTTGAATGTTAATTGCATTTTTCATAGATGCCTGTGAAAATAATTTCTATTCCCATGAGTTTTTTGTTCTCTGGGAAATTATTTTTGATGATAAATACAGAAACAAGCATAAAAATCAAAACATCTACAATAGTGATAGTAATGATAAAATTAATGATAAAATAATGGTCAGTGCAAAGTAGGCTACAAATTCTTTGGTGGTGGGCGGTGAGGGACCTGGATAAAGGCTAGGGGGGCGCTGGCCCAAAGAAAGTTGAGAAACACTGCTCTACAGAGTGTTGCATGTAACTAAAAATATGTGCCTAAATGAAACAACAAATTAACATTGGTTCCACTCCGGTAACCTTTGCACAACTTACAATAAACATAAAATATTTTACATCAACTTAAAATCATGAAATTAAACCAAACTGTATAACTGCCGCCGATGGCAGCCACAATGACACACTAACAAAGAAAAAAATATTTTGAGATATGCCACAGGTACAAAACACCAGTCAAATGGCTCAAATGCCTCCTCATTGTGTAGATATGTTCTCCTGAGTCCTGCTAATCACCTAATTATTGTATTCAGGTGTGGTGCAGCAGTAGCACATCTAAATGTTGCAGGACAGTGGCCCTCCAATACTGGAGTTTGACACCTGTGGCATAGATCAAGCCAACAGTCCAGCACAGCCACTCCCCCATTTTGCAGTCTACAGCCAAAAACTTAAAGAAAACGACCTTCGGAGCTAATTAATGTTAACTCAAATGACCTCCAGATTTTCCTGACAATTTTAATGTTCTGTTAAGATAATAAATAGTCGTATATACCGTGATATCCAAACAAATAAACGTACGTTAAGCAAACTATGTATATGAATCAATACTCTTGCGTAAACGGAAAAATAATGCCTCCATAAAAAAATAGTCAAAAACATGATCATTTTAACATGGAACTTACCTTGTTATAAGCTCCAGACAAGACGCCATACTGCTGCCTCCTCTCCTCAGACAAACATGTGACGCAGTAGCGGAACAAGACGGCGTTTACAATATAGACATGAAATTTACAACATAGATATGCCCGCAACAGCAGAGCTAACAAGTTTCATCACCACAGAGAGCGACTATGTCATTTTGAAGTCCATCTGTCATGAAGTATAACAAACCAAGAAAAGAACAGAAACATCAGGCTTCTGGTCACAAATGATGAAACAACACAAATTCAAAACATGTTAACGTAGTCCGTAGAAATGCTCCAGCTAGTTTGCCATTTGTTGCCAAGTGACTGATGATGACGTTGGTGACAAGCTTTACCCAGAATGCACCTGGAGACAATAAGGACGACTCATTTGTAGTTTTGTGTCGTAAAGTCAAATATAAGAGTGAAAATAAAGCCAGTCATGTAGCACAACATTTTATTCAATATTTTACACCCACTATGTCACTAAAATCAGTCAGTCTGGTAAGGTTTTTAGCAACCATGGAACACCCTACTATATAACCTACTGGGGTATTGTACAAAGTTTTCAACAGGAGAGGCCTCTCCTTTTACAGTTCTCGTCAGATGTGATAAAAAAAAAATTGGATCACTGAAGGTATGTTCTGCCTCCCATGTGGGCCCCCTGTAAGCCTTATGACCAACTGATCCAAAAAAGTGGTAATTCATGCTTTTACATGAAACAGACTACCCTCTTTTAAATTGTCGTCATATTTTAAATAATTTTAATGTTAAATAATCTAATGTTTTCTTCAATAGCTTCCATATTGTGTGCCACATTCACTAGAAACCAGTGTAACCTATTGCGATCGACCGGTGGATCGTGGAAGGTTTTGAGTCGATCTCGGCAGTAAGTGACAAACTGAATGCTGCCCAGAGGCTAAAACCAGCGCATCCTCTTCTGATTCGCTTATCAAAATATTCAATCATATAGATACATACATATACTTTTGTCATAGAACCCCCAAGAATTTAAAACTACTTTCACTTCTGGCCCTAAGTGACTTGACATTTTAAAAGCTGGGTAGTCTGTTTCATGTAAAAGCATGAATTTCCACTTTTTTTGTATCAGTTGGTCATAAGGTAAGGCATTTATTAACATTTGTTTGACAGGAGTGTTCAGTTCGGAAATTTGTTGACAGCCCTAAGTGAACCTCCGAGCGTTGAGGAGGGAGCTGGAGAACGGCTGGCCGAAATTAGC
>NW_006800598.1:46462-54170 GCF_000485575.1 Poecilia formosa | reverse complement strand
AATATCCAACTCACAACTAACGTCACTGCAGTTGGTAACACATTAAAACCACCGGGATAAAGTTTGTTTTAGTCTGTGGCCTGTAAAGAATGCACCGAGCGAGCTGAACGCCCAACAACGTCTCACGCAGTGACGTTGGTTCCAAAGCTCTATTGGCCAATAGTAGAGGAGCTGGACAGCTCTCCTCATTAACATATTGATGCAGCAGAAATACAGCAAACAAAAAAGGACCAAGCAGAAATACAGCAAACAGAAGTACAGCAAGCAGAAAAGGGAGAAACAAAAAAAGACAAAGCAAAATATCTATTTTTCTTGACAAAAACGCATGTTTAGGGGAAATGAAAAAGAAAATATATACATTACTTGACAGAAACGCATGTGTAAGGAAAAGGAAAAACTAAATATATATTTATGCTTTTATTTATACATTAATTCTTTTATTTATATATTTATTCTTTTATTTCTTATTATGTTGGTTTTGGTCCTCCATAGAAATAAGCAGTTGTAAGAAAAGCAACTGGAAAATACAACAGATTTTCACAAAAGACTAAAACTCATCCTGAACCTAGGGCAATATCACTATATGGCCCACTATTTGGAACCAGCTTTTGATTTCCAGTTCTGCAGATGTGGAAAGGTGGATGGTGATGCTAAAACTTAAAAGGCAGCAGTACACCCATCCAGTGTGTAAACTAACTAGTTACATTTACTCAAGCTACAGCAATTGAATGAAATTTGTATTTGTATGTACTTGTTAAGTTGTTTTTAAAAACCTGAACTTTTATGGGTACTTTTTTTGTTTTTTAGAGAAGTACTCAATTACATTTTAAATGTCAATTTATGAGTAAAACCTAAAATAGCAAGAAAAAAAACCATCAGAAAAACAATATTGATCCTTCTGCTAGGATAGTAATCAGTTACTGTGGTTTGCACAGTAGCTGATTGGCTAGTACTTATGAGGCATAATCCAAAAAACTGAAGTGCAGTTCAAATCATCCTCTGAGGGAAAAAAACCCATGGAACCAGTTTATCTACATTATATTACAGATAAACAGAAAGGCAACAGCTTTGTCATACAGTATAAATTTAGCTTGGTTTATGTTCAAGACTGTAACCATGTAAACATTCTAAATAGTATTTTAACAACAAATGTAAATAACATCAGTTTAATCTGGTACTTGTGATTATAATTTGAATTGAAAACAGACCATCAGGTCCTTAATTTGAAGTCTGTTATTTAAAACTGTTAAGATAGGAAGGACAGTGGACATTTTGGATAAAGGATGCAATGAAGATCAGAATTGCCAGGATTTGAGAAGGAGGAAAACAATAGGAAAGCTTTGTAGAAGTACTGAAGGATGCAGCAGGTTTGGTGTGATAAGAGATGGATGCTGAGATGGGGGAGATTATCTGTAGAGAACTGTAAAGACAGAAGCTGACAAAAGACATGAGGAATTAAACATTTGTATGTATGTTTATGTATGTTTTCTTTTTGATGGATATCTATAAAAGTTCTTCAATTAATAGTTTGAAACCAATATGTTCTAATTTTCTTTATGAAATTCACAAGCATAAAAAAGTAAAATTTTACTTTTGAGTAACATTTTATTTTAGCAACTTCACTTGTATTTTACTCAAATGCTTTATTTTGGTATTCTTTCCACCTCTGAAGCTATCTCAACATTCTGGGCAGCTTTTAAAGATGTTATGAAACTATTTACTTCAAAATATTAGCAAGCATTGAACAGAGCAGTAAAGCGGTAGTAAAAGTTTCATATCCTTACAGCACATCTGCACAAAATATGTTCTGGTTTACCTACGGGTAATTCTAAATAAAAAGTAACAAAAAATTCCAACTGAAAAATAATAACTAATGGTCTGTTTTAAATCGGAAATCCTTCTTATTTCCAGGAGGCAGCAAAGAAAAGCCATTTTCTTACAGCTGGCATCTCCCTCCATGCCAAGGATCTTTCTGTAACCTCCATGAGAGAGCACCCTTACTAATGTCTGGGCAGTGAAACACACCATGTCCTAAAGAAAAACAAAAGAAACATCATCAGGTTGTCATATTTCAGTTCTTACTTCTGTTCAGCTGCTTTGTGTCAACAACCACTCTTGCGGCAAGTTTATTTTTTCTATTTGCAAGACATTTATCGGAATCCTATATTAAGAATAATAATAAATATTGACTAACACCATGGATGTCCTGCAGAGTCAAGCATTTACCTGCTGTTCCAGAGTCATGACTGTATGCACCCTAAAGTTTCCACTTTCACAGGGGTCAGTAATTCCCACAGAGCCAGGAAGAAAGAGACCAGCAGCCAACATCTGAAGGCAACGCCTAAGCAAATTCAGAACAACATTTCTATTTAGACAGATAAGTGTGTGCAGATTTTGAGAAGCATACACATTTTTGTTACAAAGTATGTCAGTACTGTCAACAAACCCACATAAGGGGCAGCAGATTCTAATTTCAAAGTATGCACTTATCTATGCTCATGAAGTGCATAGATAAGTGTGTCATAGAAGGGGGAAAGTGCTTTAGCAACCAGTAATCAGCAAGATCCTCTATACTGAGATTTGTACTGTTCCTCATATAGGCCCAGCGGTGAAAGTATGAAAACTTTCTGAGGTAAAGGCAAACAAATATCTCAAAACAAAACTAAGATTGGATACCTTATTTGCTTACCAACATTTTAAATTGAATAACCTTAGACAAAACTATTGACAGTTATGTATAATTAAATATCACACATTGCTCCACATATTGGCGTCCTGTCAAAGAAAGAATACAATTGCACGGTGCAAAGGCTAACTAATCAGCAGCTTTATTAAGGGCTGTAATGATTCCTCGAATGATTCAAGAACCGCAATTATTAAAATTTCTCGAGTCAAGTTAAAGTTTATTTACATAGCACATTTACAACAGCCTCAGCTTACCAAAGTGAATCACAAAATACATCACAGGTAGACAAATAAAATAAAATTAAAATTAAGTTAGGGTTAGGGTATATAAAGTTGGCAAAAACACCAAAAGCTAATAGTATAAATAAAAACCAAACGATACTTAAATTTTAGCTGCAGCAATTTTCTTCTATCATCGAGGAAAGTTTTGTTAAATTGTTTTATTACTTAGCACACCGTGTTTCGGTCCAGTGACTATTTCTTTTGCGTAACACTCTCACTTCTGCCTATGAGTTGTTGAGGTAACACTTTATTTGAAGGGGGGTGAATAAGACTGTCGTAACACTTTCATAAACATGACATAAAACCTGTCAAGAACATGAATAAACCTTCATGAATATTTATGACTGTTGTCATAAAGCGTCATTCGGTAAATTATGACACTTTTAATACAAAGTTGACATTATTCAAAATGTATTTGTTATGACAACTTGACATTAACCAAGAAATCATTACTGTTTAAACTTTACCTTTAATAACATAAAGTTATCTAATTTTTAAAGTGCAATCAGTAATACTTTTATAACAAATTTATATCAGTAATGATTTATTGGTTAATGTCAAGTTGTCATAACAAAGACATTTTGAATAATGTCAACTTTGTATTAAAAGTGTCATAATTTACCGAATGACACTTTATGACAACAGTCATAAATATTCATGAAGGTTTATTCATGTTCAAGACAAGTGTTATGTCATGTTTATGACAGTGTCATATCAGTCTTATTTACCCCCCTTCAAATTGTTGACGAAAGCTAAGTGCTAGTAGCATAAAGTTCAATTTTTAAGTTTGGTCCGGGGGTATTTTATTGAGTTATGATAATGTCTGGGTTTTTACTATTTTTTGGGATCAATAAGCATCCTTAAATTGACTAATGCGATACATGGTGTATGGAAGTCTTTCTCCTCCCAGCAGAGAAGATTGCAGTATTTAAACAGGTGAGCAGATAAAGTAAACACAGCGGGCTACTGCTCTGTAGTTGATGCTTAACGTAAGTGTAGCTTTTAAGGACAAACCGGAAAATAAATTTAACACCACCCCTGTCGCAAAAAATGGGTGGGAGAGTGGGCTGTGGCTGGCAGATGTGTTACTGTGTGTGATGAAGGAGCCATCCAGTCCTTCATATAGACATAAAAGTTACAAATGGCTTGGAGAGTTCACCTATTTAATTGACTACATTGAATACATAAACTAAAGACTTGTGTATAGAAATTGTTTAGAAGTGTCTTTGTGAGCTTGCCTCTTTGTTATTAAATTGAGTATTTCAGATTTTTGTCTATTTTTTTCCAGGTCAACTTAAAAAGTGAGTCATTATTTTTACAGGTTAATTTTCTAAACTAAAGAAAAGTAATTCTAAGAATGCACAAATATGAAAATTTGAGCTGATATTGATATCCGATAGTAATACTGCTGTTATGGTAGAATTTACCAATATTTTATTTTATCAAATTTTTATTTGATTACTCCTCAGAATAATAGAATACTCGATTCCTAAAACAATTGTTTAAACAGCCCTAGAATTAAGTGAGGCATTATTGTTAAGCAAATAATGTACTGTATGGTAAGGGTTTACAAATAGCCCCCCACCCCCAATTACAATAATCAAACTGCAGTTTTTTTTTTGTTTTTTTTTGGGGGGGGGGGGATATTGATTTGTCTTTTAAATTTAAATGTTAGTGTTTTTTCCAGTCTTATTGATACATAAGTCGAGTTAAGCTCATGTAAGCAATATGTGTGAAAATTATCAAATCTATTTAAAGCAGGGGTGCCCAAACTTTTGAGACCAAAATCTACTTGTTTCTCATCAGCCAACTGAGATCTACCGCATGATACGAAGATATAAAAATTGTAATTGAAACTCTATTAACTTATCTTATATGCAAATATAAATCAGTTATAGCGGACCTATTAAAGTGAAGTAGAAGCCATTTGTTTGTAAAATACTTAATGAAACATATTTACTGTTTTTGATGTTTGTTGTAAATGACATACTTGCAAGGGAACGAGGTGATTAGTCCAAGTTTGTCATTTATTGAATGTTCAGAAATAACAAAGGCTGTAATGCGCCACAGGAAAGGTAAACAAAGGTAAAATAACTCGAATAGATGATCAACTCAAAACCACTCATTACCTAATTGATTAGCTAATTTTAAGCTCCTGCTTTTCTAGTCGCAGTCAGTCTTTGAGTTGCCCTTTTTTTTTTATTATTTTGGTAATGGAACCAAAACGCACAGAATTGAGCTCCACCTAGTTGAAACAATAATTACTGAGATTATTATTTTTGTTGGGCCATTAATTTAAACACGTTTTGTTGATTTTTCTATTCTTTAATAAAGTTACAAATGTTTGGGTCTTAGTGAATATTTTTGATAAGCGCGTTAGAAGATGACATGCTTGTCTCAGCGTCCTGGCTGCGTTGTTTGTCACCTACTGCCGAGATTGCCTCAAAATCTTCCCACAATCGACGTACTGAGCACTCCTGATTTAAAGGGACACGTGGCGGAAGCATAGGACCCACTGGTGATAACTTGCATAATGTCCCCTCCCCATAGAATTTGACATTTATATGCACAATTTGCTGTTGCTATTACTACCTGGGCATGTTTTAAATATAATTTGAAAATGCTTAAAAAGTTGCGGGAGGTGTAAGAACCCCTTAAATTAAGAACAGACCTGTAGGCTACATTCAGAGACAGGGGTTGCCTGGATGGGTTGTTCATCACAGCAGAATGACCCTGGAACACAATCAACATAACATTGCCAACATAAATATGGAGGTGTGTCTTTGTGTTGTTGATCAATCTCATGTATGCGCTGTTCAGTGTGCCTATGCCCTAACCATTTCAGTTAAATATCACACATTGCTCCACATACTGGTTTCCTGTCAAAGAATGAGTCCTGTTTCACAAATGCATGGAACAATGACCAGCCTTGCACAATGTGTTTTTACAATTCTCTTGTGTAAACTGCTTATCTGCTGTCACCAGTGACCATGCTAACTAGACTGAGCATTTCCAAAAGGCTCTGCTGACAGAGAGAAGCTGTAGCATTGCAGAGAGGAAATGGAATCTGTGTGCAGCGCATACACAACCTTGATTTGAGGTACACTGGAGGCTACCCTTCTCCTAGCCAGGAAAAGGTCTAAAACTCTTCTCCTGGCTATGATTGGTTGTTTCTGACTAAGTTGTGTATTTCTGTTGTTAAGACTGGGAAAAATGGGAGAAGGCGAAGGAGCTTATTTTTTTCACAGATTATCTGTCTCGTACTATATTGTCACAACATAGTGACAGTTTAAAAAATGCATGTGAAAAATATTTATGATAAAACTTGCACACTGCAACTTCAAGAGTTGGTGATATCGTTCTGTTTAAAGTTTGTTTTTAATGTGAAGGAAGAGGAGTGTGTCTTTCTACAAAAAAAAACACAACCTCAGACGTTTGCTGACTAATGGACGGATGGTTGCTTTACAGTTGACATCAACCTTGGGTAACTGAAAAAATTCTCAATATACACAACTAAGTAGAAACAAACACAGACAAGACAAATGAAAGCCCAACAGAGTTTTAACAACAAAATGCTTATGCATTTGTACTGCACAGATTGAATAACAGCTAGATCTGCTATAAGCGATGTCCTCTACATCACTTGTAGCAGACTTAAGCACAATAGCTTAAGTCAGCAAAGAGTCCCGTGTTTTCACATGTCAACATTTTAGGAAACACTTTACTAATTGACATATTTAGAACAATACAGTTTATAAAACGTCAGATGAATGGAACTTACAAGTAGGTCCAGGATCCATGGAGTCAGAGGCTCAAAACCAGGGAAACGAGCCCTTAGATCTTTCAGGAGGCGGATCAATACTTTGACTCTAAAAATTAGAAACAAAATGGGAAAGTTCAGGTGATCAGAATTGTAATGCAGGAGCCAGAACAGAAAAAAAAGTGGTGATGTGTGTTCACAAACGTTCTTACGTTGACTGAGAAGCATTCTCTTCAAACCAGCGCGCATGGCGGATTGCAGCAAGGGCACTCTGTAGCACCTTGATGTCCACTAACACATAAAATTTGATTTTTATTGAAGAGTACATCCAACCTACTTCAACATCCAACATTTTAAAATATCCCGAGATTCATGACACTTCTGTCTTCAAAGTCTGTCAGAACATTGTGTAAGTCAACATAAATTTAAAATAGAAAAATATGACTACCAATATTTTTGCGTTTAACCAAAACATTTAACAGGCTGTACTGAGTAAAAATGTCATGCACTATTTTTTTCTTCAAATTTATAGAAACATACAGAGGTCACCAACTTTCCTTAAGAAAATTATATTGTAAAAAATGTCTACATTTTTTATAGAACAGACAATGTGTCAATCATTCTTTTTTTAGGTGCTAACTTTGAAATAACCACATTCATTCCCACTGCCACATCACAAAGTAGTCATCCCTGCAGACATGTGTTGGACATGCACATGATGCATGATGTGAATGGTCATACAGTGCAGTTCTGGGTCAAGCTTGCGGAGATTCGGTGGTACGGTGGTGATGAGAATCTTAACAGTAGCATCAGCTGAACTAATCTCAAAGCCCGTCTCATTGGTCAGCATGGACAGCACTGAAAATAAACATACACACAGGACATTTAGGGTATGAAACAATTTCACAGTTAATTTAAACTTAATCCTGGATAAAAATCAATAATAAAAAAATGTAGAGATGTGGAAAATATTAGAAATAC
>NW_006800598.1:40207-42137 GCF_000485575.1 Poecilia formosa | reverse complement strand
GCAAAACAGCTTTTATTCTGATTTCTTTCTAACTGTATTTAATGTAATCTTAAATTACTAATTTTGTTTTAAATGTTGACAATTCATTTCCAAATAGGACGGTGATGCATTCTCATGCAACCAAAATCAGATGCTTATAAACGGTTATTGCTCTAACACAGTGGTCCCCAAAGTGGGTCCTCGAGGGCCGGCATCCTGCATGTTTTAGTTCTCTCCCTGGTTTAGCGCACCTGGAGCAAATGATGGCTCATTAGAAGGCCTAAGAAGAACATTAACATGCTGAAAAAGTTGTTACTACCACCAGGGTAGTTTGTAGGGCTGAAACGATTTCTCGAGTGATTAATACCTCGATTATTAAAATTCCTTGAGGAAAATGTATCTGCCTCGAAGCTTTGTTATATTTTATTATTTAGCGCACCGTGTTCCGGCCAGGTTATTACTTGCATTGCGCAGCTGCCTGAGTTGTTGACAAAAGCTAACTGTTAACAGCATACCGTCCAGTTTCCAAGTTTGGCCTTGGAAGATTTTATTGACTGATGATAATGTCTGGTTCTTCGTCGTTTTTTGAGGGACCCATGAGCATCCTTGAAATGACTGGCGCGATGCCTGGAGCACGGTAATCTTTTCTCCTCCCGGAGCTGCTGCTGCCTGGTGGTGGTTCAGAGCGTACGGCGGGAAAGAGTGCTGCAGGTGTATTTATACAGGTGAGCGGATAGACTGAACACTGTGAGCGGCTGCGCATTAGATAATTAACGTAAGTGTAGTTTTACGGACGAACCGGAAAATTTATTTCATATCATCTCCGTCTCAACAAATGGGTGGCGGAGCACATCATGGTGGCACATGACAAATGTGTTTCTGTGTGTAACAAACGAAGGTGTCAAATCCCGTCGCTAACATAAACACAAAAGCTATGTGTTTATGTTAGCGACGGCAAGATGAGATTTCGTCTATTAAATTGACTGAAAATGAATACATAAACGAAAAGCTGGAGTATAGGTATTTTTTAGTATTTGTGAGCCTGCCTCTTTATTATTAAATTTAATATAATTTCAGATTTTTGTATAACTTTTCTTCAGGTTAATTTAGAAAGTGAGCTATTATTGTTACGAATTAATTTTCTAAATTACAGAAAAGTTATTGTTAGGGAAGCTCAACTGTGAAAAATTGGACTGATGTTGATATGCGATAGTAATACTGCTGTTATGTTAGATTTACCAATGTTTGACATAATCTTTTTTTATCCAATTACTCGAGTAATTGTAACAATCAATAGATTACGCGATTACTAAAATATTCGTTTACACCAGCCCTAATTCTTTGTATATTGTGTTATATTGATTAGAATCTAATGTGTTATAAAACAAAATGTCTGTATATGTGTTTGACAAATTGAAGTGAATGTCCTTTCGTAGAATGTTTTTCATTATAGTAAAATTCATTTTGATCTATGGCCTCTTTTTATTTACTTGTGTTTATCTTGTAGTTACTTTATTTTAAATTTATTGTATGATCTCTGTATGGCATGTATTTTTGTTGTTTATGATGGATGTCAAGACCCCAGGAAGAGCAGATACAGCTAATAGGAATCCAAATAATAGAAAGAAGGAAAGTCTGTGTGAGCAGACTTATGGTAACATGAATATGTCATATTTTTTTCTGAAATTATTGGTTACTGGATTTATTGTTTTTTGCCATTGTATTCACAGGTGTAATCTACTTTGGTAATACTTTATTTGAAGGGGGGTGAATAAGACTGACATGACACTTTCATAAAAACCTGTCATAAACATGAATAAGCCTTCATGAATATTTATAACTGTTGTCATAAAGCGTCATTCTGTAAATTATGACACTTTTAATAGAAAGTTGACATTATTGAAAATGTCTTTGTTATGACAACTTGACATTAACCAATAAATCATTACTG
>NW_006800598.1:23458-40197 GCF_000485575.1 Poecilia formosa | reverse complement strand
AGCCCAATCCTGGCATCAGTAGAAACAATTAAGTAATCCAACAAGAATTAACATGAGTGTTAAGGTAGAGATGTTAAAACAAGTCTCCACTTGCAGAGGGCTTAATTGCAAAGATAAAGAGACCTAAATTGAGGGGGTTATTGTTAACCAAAGTGTTTAAATAATCAGGACTATTTTGCAGAATTACACTGGAGAGAGATGTCAGCTCGTTTAAATTTGAATCAGTTTTCGGAAATGGTTTGTCAGATAATCTTAAAACAAGTTAGAAAACTCAGAACATTGTTGGGCGGCTGTTCATGGCTGAAGCATCAAGCACCAAACGGAGAACCTGACATCATGAGCAAGGAGTCAACTTGGTCTACAGATTTATAAAGAATTAATGACCAACCAGATCCAGTTGTGAACATTGTTACTGTTCATTCCCCCAATACAAGTCTAATTATTCTGCTTTGCAAAACAGCTTTTATTCTGATTTCTTTCTAACTGTATTTAATGTAATCTTAAATTACTAATTTTGTTTTAAATGTTGACAATTCATTTCCAAATAGGACGGTGATGCATTTTTATGCAACCAAAATCAGATGCTTATAAACGGTTATTGCTCTAACACAGTGGTCCCCAAAGTGGGTCCTCGAGGGCCGGCATCCTGCATGTTTTAGGTCTCTCCCTGGGTTAGCGCACCTGGAGAAAATGATGGCTCATTAGAAGGCCTAAGAAGAACATTGACATGCTGAAAAAGTTGTTACTACCACCACTATAACAGTAATAAATCATTACTGTTATAAATTTGTTATAAAAGTATTACTGATTGCACTTTAAAAACTAGATAACTTTGTTATTAAAGGTAAAGTTTAAACAGTAATGATTTATCGATTAATGTCAAGTTGTCATAACAAATACATTTTGAATAATGTCAACTTTGTATTAAAAGTGTCATAATTTACCGAATGATGCTTTATGACAACAGTCATAAATATTCATGAAGGTTTATTCATGCTCTTGACAGGTGTTATGTCATGTTTATGAAAGTGTTACGACAGTCTTATTCACCCCCCTTCAAATAAAGTGTTACCTCTACTTTTACATAATAAACTTTGTTTTTAAGCAATGCTGGTTAAAGTGTATTGCAACAGTTGGACAAAACTGGGAACATAGCTGATAAATGTAAGGTTTATTTTTTTATCTTCCTGTTTTTGGACAAGTCTGAATCATGATTTAACATTACATTACAAGGTTGGAGGTTTTAGGTGATAAGTAACTTTGAATATCACAATGTGTATTAACCAGGGGCTTTAAAATGTATTAAACCCACAACTTTATGAAAAAGCCTAGGAAATGACTGCAGCAAATGCCAATGACTGATACAACTCTCTCAGTATTCTCCACTGACTTTACCTTCTGTGGGGTCCTGGGTGCGAAGGGTCTCCACAACTTTGTTTCCAAGAGCAGCTACTGCCTCCACTGTTTAAGATTAACACACACATATTACTAAATTACATATGGTTTTCCATAAAAACCCTTGATTACCTTGTAGCGTTGATTAAAAGTTTGTACTAGGACATTTTTAAACTGAACTTATGGAGCTAAATTACTCAAAAAAATTCACAAAGCATACCACAACATTTCTAAGTGTACAACATGTGTAAGCATGAAACATGTAAAATTTGGTGAAACTGTTTATACATGTGAATGTTTAGATATGCAGTTATGCATTGTTTCATATACATTTGTAAATCTTTTTGAGAAAAACTTCCATATGAACTGATCTCTCGTTGCTTTTTGTCTACACACATCAGTGGCTGAAACCAGTGGAATATTAGATCATCAGTAAGCTTAAAGCCATTGCCTCAGGGTTCATACACATTTTTCTTGTCAAATTCCATACTTTTCCAGTGCTTATTCATTAACAGAGAACTAACTGGATGAAAAAATTTAACATTTAGACAATGGGATAAGGAATATAGTATGGAAATACAAATATTTTCTCAAAGACATTCAGACTTGGAAAATACATAGTGATAATCAAACAGCAGCCTACATAAGAAACTTGAAGCCTTAATGACTCAAAGGTAACACTGGAGAAGTGATACATACTGAATAAGCAACAAAGAGCTTATGTTCCTTCACTGTAACCTTAACTCACGTGTTGGGAGGATCTTTAGGATGACAACCAAGTCAGCAACATTATGTCCTGTCGTCATAGTGCCCTTCTTGTATGAGCCAACCTGACGGACTTCTTCAATTTGCTATCAAGAGTTGCACAGAGATTTTATTTTTTTTTTGTTTGTCAGAAAAGTATGCTTACTTTTTGAAAAAAATAACCGGTCTACATGTAAGACATGTTACTTACTACTTCAAAGTTCCCAGGTGCTACAATCAGGTTGTCAATGACATTATTTATCTTTGTGACTAAAGATAAGATGGAGGACTAAGAGATACAGAAAAGGAAGGTGGTCAGATTATCAGAGAGCATGATGTCTGAATAAAAAATTTGATAGTACGTTGACGGGGGCAGACCTGCTCTGCAGGTGTGGGGCTCAGGTCCTGGTTTCTCTTCAGCAGACATTCGCTGAAAGCAGTTTCATCAGGCATAGGCTTTACTCTGGGGAATGCCATCTCACACTGGTGCCAAACAGAAACCTGCTTCAGTACCCATGGGTGATCATCAATGCTTCTACTTCACTAACAGCTTATTGTAATTATTGGAAAAGACAGTTATTGTGTGATTAATGGTGATCATTGTGTAGCACTATGCAATATGGTATTACACTAGGTCATTAAGACCTTAGAACCCATTCACATCTAAAAAACTAGCTTTGCAATCTACATATAATGTCCATTATCACTATTACAGTGATTAATTTTACTGTAATAGTGTAATAGTGATATTACTATCACTGTTACAGTGATACCATATGGTATTACAGTAATGAACTACTGTAATACCATATTGCATTTCCATCACTTACCACATAAAAATCAAATGGGATGTGTGGGACAAATGGGCGATATCTAAATAGTAAAAAAAGAAAGTAAGAAAACATTAGCGGTTCTACATTTGCTATAGAAGTAAACATCAGGGCAAATATTCCAAAGACCAAAGAGACAGCAAACTCAAATTGTGGCAGTGGCAACTAGTAGTGGACCTTCCAGTGCCAGATTGAATATGAATATGTTTATTTCCAACAAATCAATAAAAAAAGAAAATTAAAAAATTAAAAAAAGAAAACAAAAATACATATAGACAGATTTTATTATAGATAGATGTTTTTTTCTTTATAAAATTATTTATAATGCAATAAACATCAAATCATTCAATCAAATCACCCTGCAATGAAACAATTGTTCCCACCATTAAATCAAGTTTGCAACTTCTACACTCTTTAGCCCGTAAAATCTCGATGCAAACCTGTTACAAAATTTCCGTGAATCTGATCAGTGCACCGTTTCTAATATATTTATAACGTACACATTTCTTATTTAACAACACACTCACCCCTGAACCAATCCTCCACGACCCCCAAAGCGGCCCCCTCGGCCTCTGCCGCGGTCTCCTCTGCATATTAACACAGAAACATGTTAGATAATCCACAGGAAATACATGCAGCTAATGTTAGACTACTGGGACGAAACGTTGGAAGTGCATTTTGAGAAACACGCCAGTCATTAAGTTAAACATGGTAAAATAAAATTTGGTTTTAAAAATGTAATTTTTAGTAAAAATAAAGAAATAAAACGGGCAATTCATTAGTTCGTGTAAAAACGGCCGTATTTAACAGGCACTGCGTCAATCTAAAAGGATGTCAATAACTACAGATAATCTACTGCAAACCATAGAACAACGGATCAAGGTTCAGCGAAAAACTGACTCTTTTCTTTGGCGTAATTCTAGTTTAATGCTGATTCATACATTAATTACAGCGCTCACTTCAAATTAGCCTCCAGTTGCGCAAGCTAAACCAAGCTAGGCTACTAACGCATAATCACCTATATCAGTAAGCAAACTGCTCCTAAAGTATTAACTATACCAAACAGAATTTAACCATATTTACCTCATTGCGTACGACGTTTTGAATATTGTTGTAAAAAATAAAGAGAGAACTGCTATAAACCGATTTTATGGTTGAAGCTACCACAGCACCCAATGCGTTACTAGCACACAAAGAGTTCCGATTTCTTCTTTTTGTTTAATGGCGGTTGGCAAAGCAACGTTTTCGCCCATTACCGCCACCTACCGGAATTGAGTGTGGTTCGGGTCGCTAGATACTAATCATATTTGTAAAATAGACAAAAATCGATATTCTTCCCATTCATTTCGTCTTTTAAAGATACTTCGACAAAAAGAATAATATCCTGAACTGAAAACTTTGTTCTAAAGGTCTTGCATGTCCAGCTGCAATTTGTTGTCTCGACTGTATGCTGGGAGCAACTACTACATGCTCCACTGTCTCAATGTAGGATTTCATTTTGGAAGTATAGAGAGGACCGAAAATGACAGAAATAAAAACAAAAGCAGGAATACATAAATGGCACAATAAATAAATCAATACACCTAAAATGCACCAATTAATTTTAAAAAGGAGGACTTTACCATATGTTTTATACATTTTAGCTGACCTTCATATTTATTTTTTCAGTTTAGTTAAATCAAATTATACACATACTATAAATTTAAAAATATATGTTTTTAAAATTATATTTTTATGTTTTATGCCTACCTTTTTCCAATTTTATTTAGTTCTCTGCCCAAACGTCATTTATTTTCATTTGTTCGTTTTGATTTTTCTGTCTCCTCTTTTTACATGAAGTATGTGTTTCTGCTTTGTTATCCAAATGAGGAGGGGTGATGTCATAAGCTTCAACTTCACTTATTGGTTGATTAGCAATAAGTAAAGCTTGAGCCTATACCCTAATACCCCAAGTGCCCTTTGTTGTTATTGTTTTTTGTTTTGTTTTGTTTTGTTTTAAACTTTTTTTCTTACATTTGTTTTGTTTTTATCTATGCAACAATTTAACAAAATAAATTAGTCAGGCTCCCCTCAGTCTAATAATAACTGAACGATTCTCAGTGCCTTTGCCTCCGGATTCATGGGTAGCACAGAAAGTTAGAACACCTGTTCCATGGTAAGGAGGGGGACATAATTCCGTCCCCTCCTCCTATGAGCAAGAATATTAATTTTCCAATATACCCTGGCTTGTGAATAAAAACATAGGTCTGATATTGAAGTTAGAAAAAGATTTCTATTTATTTTTGGTAATTGTCCTCACAATAGCGGAAAACCCTCCTTGACCCATACACAAGCCCTGTAGCAATACACGCACTCCCACTCTCGTTCCGCCCTTGTGTCCTTCAAATGTCCTTCAACTTCATGTTGAAGGGTTTGAGTGCGTAGTGTGTCCACATTGTCCACATCCGCCCTTCGCCCTGCCCATTTCGGGTACTATTTCCACCCTTACACGAAGTCCGCATTTTTATGGACTTCGAAATGTATTACCCACAATTTATTGCTGCATGAGACGTTTTGAGTTGAAAGGCGGGTTTATGGCAATGTTTTTTCCCAGTCTTAGAAAATTCAAAGAAAACAGAGGCAACAAACAAACAAGGCACAAATTAGTAATAAAGTTTAATATGATGAACTGTATGGAGCAGAAAAAAATAATCATAAACTGTGAGGAAAATAAAACAAAATGTCATAAATGCAAGACAAATTTAAAATCTTAAATTAAGATATTAACATATCTGTATAAAGATTGAGCTTTTGTGATGTTGCAACGTTTAATGACTCCTAAATAAAATATTTCACTTTAAAAATGGAGGTGATTTTTAGAAAGCAGTTGTTTGTGAATAAAACTTAGCCAAAGGATTACATTGTTAATATAATTTAACTCTTACTTCCCCTGTTAAAAGATCAAATTTTGTGATATTAAAACTTAAAGATGGAATAGATTTCTTGTACAATATCCACAGAAATCTTTCTAAAAACATTAATGAAGTCGCAATAAAAAAAAAAAGTGCATCGTCTCAAAATCTGTCACAAAACCCACAGGAATTGGTATTTATTTTGAATTTTGTTTTTGCAGGTCATTATAGGGAAAATTTTATACTTAATATCTTAAGTTTTTTGTGGGAGTGCAATAGAAAGCTATTTGGTACTTATTTTCTTTAAAGATATTATTATTATTATTATTTATTTATTTTTTTTTAAAATTCTTCTTAGGTTAGAAAAGGAAGTGTCACGCTTTTGGGAATTTGTTTAACCCACATTCAGAAACACCATCAGGAGATTAGAACAGTTTATTTAGATTTATTTACAAGAAGTTGACAGTGTAATGATGAGGGAGTCCAGGATACACACCCACACTGGAAGGCTGGCTCGGAACACTAGGGGACAAAGGAGAGGCGTGAGCAGGGATGCTGAGGCTGGATAACACCGGTGGCACTTATTCGTGTGGGCAGGGTGACCCACCAGGGAGGGGCGACAGTTGGGCTCGGGTCAAGCAGTAGTCAGCCGGGGCTGCTGCGGGGTGGAGACCGCTGTAGGGGGTAACTTGGAGCAGGAGGGAGGAAACCACGATCTGAGTCCCGAGTCGAAGCGTACCTAGGGCAGAACACAGACATAGGAGAGCTCTGAACTCAAGAGGTTTCAGACGAAGAGCTGAGACTCTGAGAGGTAGGCAAACACTCTGGCGTCGGAGAACCAGCAGCCGGCTCTTCTTATACCTCATCTAATGAAGGAAGATGAATAGCAGGTGTGCGGGAGAACCTCCGAGAGGCTCAGCTCCAAACCTGCTCCCTGAGGACATCTAGTGAGGGAAGGAAGGGACTTACGGGTGTACACCTGTAAGTCCCTTCCTTACAGCCGTAAGTGTAAGGGTGTAAGTCCCTTCCTTCCCTCAGAGGTTCCCAACAGGAAGACAATTGATGTCAGAGTTCCTGATGAATTTCTTGTTACATATTTGGTCTATGAATGTTTGGTCACAACATTCAGTTTCTTTTAAAAAGGACTAATGGAACTAAAATTAGTTCCATTAGTCTTTATTTTTCAAATGTAACATCAGGCATTTTTTAATTTTTTATATATGCTGTATGTTCGTCCTTAACTTGACCTTTGTTAGCACATTAGCTCCACTTTATACCAAACCAACTTAGCTGCATAGAAGAGATGGTTATATGAGTAAAAAAACATGTTTTTTTACTCATATAACTCATATTACTCATATAGTCAAATGGCAGACTCATATAACAGTCTGCCATTTGACTATAGTCAAATGGCAGACTGTTAAATTAATAAATTTTAATGTGTATTTTTTTGCCATCTTGGAAATATGACAAAGTTCATTAAGTAAGCTCTGTCGCAAAAAAATAGAATAAAATCAGTTTTCAAAACTAAAGTATTGAAATAGTTTTTGTTTCATTCTGCTGAACATGTGTGATTACATAGAATTTTCTGTATTCAACTACTAGTCATAACAAATATCTCTAATAATGACTTAGAAAAGCAAAAATACCTTTACTGTACATTTAAAATAATTTATTTTGTTGTAGTTGTACTTTTTAACAATGGAGGATCAAAACTGACTTAATAAAAAATTAAAGCATAAATATACATTTTGTTTTTCCTTGTCCTTACACATTTGATGCCGTCAAGAAATGTATATCTTTTCTTTTTCATTTTCCCTAAACATGCATTTTTGTCAAGAAAAGTATATATTTTGTTTTGTTTTTTAGCTGCAGTATGTAACTTTTATAAAAATATTGTTTTACATATTTGTTTGAAATGTCATTGTGTTGTGACAGTATGGCATGAGAGATAATTTGTGAAAAAATTATTTCCTCTGCCTTCTCTCAATGCCGTCTAGAAACAACCAGAGGCAGGAAGAGGGTTTTAGCACTGTCAATCACAATCTCATGTGGCTGCTCATCCTTCCTCCCCCTTGCTCTGTGCTATGCTGCAGTCAGCATAGCACACAGCTATGCAGATTCAAACTGTGAATGCTCAGTTTAGTTAACAAAGCTATCAATGACGGCAGATAAACAGTTTTCCTGAAACAATAAGTTGTTTCTCCACCATTAGCACATTTATCAGTGAGTGAATGAAGTTGATTAACAACACTAAAACCCTCCTGGTTCTGATTGGTTGTTGTTGGTCAGAATGGTGCATTATTTTAGCTAGCAACAGTAGATCAGGGAGAAGGTGGAGGAGATTGATTTTTTTCACAGATTATCTGTCTCATAGCAAACCGTCATAACATGGTGACAGCTTTAACAAATGTACAAATGTGGAGAAAACATATTTTTTTATTAAAGTTACATACTGCAGCTTGAATGAAATGCAACTACATAGCATTTTTTTGAGAAGTCTGGATTATTTTATGTATATTTTGCACTTTGTGACTGTTGCAAGTGGGAAGAGACATTTCAATGAGATAAAACTAATAATAATAAAATTTCAGCCACCTATTTGCTGTATTGTATGTGGACTGTTGCAGGTAAAATAGCAGTAAATATTGTGCTAGTATCAGTATTGGACCAAAGGAAGCAAGGCAGTGGCAAGCCTTTAAAATTATGATACTTTTGATGGGTTAGATAGACTCAAAAAACTGTAACAGTAGTTGTGCAGAGGGGGGCCCAATCTAATTTTTTGTCATGGGGCCCAATATTCCTGGTAGTGCCCCTGCATACCAGGGTTAAGAAATACAGAGCTAAATGTATCAGTGTAAAACATTTTTATAATGTTCCAAAAATTTTCAGCAAAACCTTATAAGTTTAAAGCAAGTAAAATGTTGTGTTCAACCATATCAAAGATCTTGTAAAAATGTTAAAATAAAGTTAAACCATCAATGGATTCTCAATCTAACATATCAAGAACAAGTAAATGACTGTGAATACTCTGCCTCTATTAAAAGCTGACTGACATTCAATTATTTATTTATATTGAATCGGTTTGCATACACATACGCTAAGAGTTTGTAATCATTACATGATCCAGTTTTCCAACAAAAGTTTTTATTTTGTTTGATTTAGGAATAAGAGTAATGAGGCCATTTCATAGTTGGAGATAGTTCACCAGTGGAAATGCGCTTGACAAATAATTTGTCTGCTAGAAGTTGTTTCATCCACTATTTTATGAGACTTTTTAATGTTTTCAACAAATAAATGACAATCATCCTTTGAATAGTTTGATTTATTCAAATGACCATAAAATTTCTTGTTTCTTTCTTCTTGGGTTTTTATGGTAATATCATTAATAACTAGCGTGTGAATTTTATCTTTTGCTTGCTCCTCTTACTTCAAGATTAAAGAAGAGGGTTTTTTTCCTAATTTTCCTCTATCTAACAAGCTATTGATTTACTGTTATTCAATTTACAGTAAAATACTGTTAAATTACATTACAGTGAATGACCTGATAAAAATGGTACATTTCTGGCATTCCTGCTGCCAGTAATTTACTCGTTTTTTTACAATGAAATGCTTTACAGTGTGGGGTAGGAATTTTAATACATACAACCTAATAAAATACCACTTATGAGATTCATCACTTTCTGCTTATGTCAATGCATCATGTGTAGGCTTTAAATTCATTCTCTACAACTTTCAGAACTCACCTTTTGACTTCTGTTTTCAGAAGAAGTTAAGTTAACGAAGAAAAGTTAACCGTGACTTTTTTTGATCACTGCCAGAAGTAACCAATTGCTTTGGTATTGTAATACAGCTGCTACGAAAAATGTTTCACCTCCACATTGATGAATATTCACTTTTCTTATTAACCATTTCCATTGCTTTAAAATATTTATCTGACTTGGTGTTCCCTTTAACATATCTTCTACAACATTCACCTTGTGTTTTAGGTGTTTCCATTGGATCTAAAGGAAAGTCTTAGATAAGGGAGATTTTGCAAAGACAAAATAAAGGCCTTTCAGCTGCTGTCATACTATTAGTATTATTTATTCACAACAGCAGTAAAATTCATGGTAATCGAAAAATCAATTATGAATACGGTTTGAGTTTTCAAATCATTAACTTTATTTTCACTGAGATTGCAATGTTTATACACTCATATCAAGATAACTGATAATTATGTGGTTTTCATAAATAATAACTGACAAGTCAGTAGACCAAACGTGACAGCAGTGCGTAGTATACATATGAGTAGCAAGCTGTGTTGGATTATAAGCAGAATTAAATTCAATTCTATTCTATAATTACAAGTAAAATAATGGCCGCTTACATTTCGTGGAACCCGTGATTACTCAGTGGTTAACACTTTGAAAAAGAAAATAAATAATACTTGGATACAAGTATTTCTGTGCATAATTTCTCACATTTCTAACTAATAATTAAAGTGCAGCTAAGACTTATAGATTAGGGATCAGACGCTGTGTGCCAATTAGAAGGTGTGTGGTATGATTAAGTTTGCTGATGAATGGATGTATGTCAATATCTGTTAAAACTGTACAGATGAAGTTGTGCCAAGTGAACAGTACTGCTAGTGAAAAGCAAATTGGACGACCAACCGGACAAGGAAAGCGCTATATAAAAACATATTTTAGCAGACAACACAAATTATGAAGATGGAATTATAGAGTGGACACATCTATGAACAGAATATAGTACATCCTGATTCCTGAACTTCTTAACAAGATTTACCAACCTCAAAGTCTCAGCTTTAAGTTCAATCAACAGTTACTGTATGTCTGCTTCCCAAGTTTAATTGTCTTTAATAAAATTAATTTAATTGACTTTAACTGAATTAACTTTTCAGTCCAAATTTCTCTATAAACTTGTATTGCAATTCAGTATAGGGAAATGGATTGGAAAGGGTTCAAAAATTGCTAGGGCTATTTTTTTTTTTTTTTAACTTAAAATCATTTGCTTCATTTCCTTCAAATGCAACCATCAACAAATGTGTAATCATACGGAGTTCCTGAAAACAAAATTTTCATTACTGATGATCAAATTTTCTACTCTGAGAACATGACAACAACAAGAGAGAGCAGTGAAAGCTCAGTTCAGGATTCTGTTGCAATGTCTTCAATTGGTTCCACCTGAGGTTCAGTCGGTGGTGTGGAAATGTCTTCTATTTGCTCCGAGTCAGGTTCTGTCACAACTACTGCCACCTGAAGACAAAGAAAACAGTCAGAGGTCAATATAGCTTGCAGAAAGGATTGACTATTAAGACATATGGTCTTTAAAGAATCCTCTTACTTCAGATGATCCATACGTGTCAAGTCTCCCATTTTAGCCAGGAAACTACTGTTTTCTAACCCTCTTTCCTGCTGTGCTCATTAATATGACTATTTTCCTGTAAATATCCCAAATTATAGTAACTATGTTGTAATATATTTTCTATAATTTGTAATTTCTTTTTAAAAAAAAAATTAATAAAAAATTAGATGTAAATCTGTTCTGGTATGAAAAAAATTTAGATTTTATAATTGAATCAAAACCTAGATGAATGTTGATATAATCACAAAATGGACCAAGCAGTCATTTTGTGTCTGACATACTGTATGTGACATTTGTCTGCAATTAAATAATATAAAAAANCAAACTGGAGCAGTGGCTAAAACAGATCCCAGGAACAACATCAGACATCTCAGTCCAGAAATGTGCAGTTCTAGGCACAGCCAAGATACTGGAGGAGAACCCTCAAGCTCCCAGGCCTCTGGTAGAGGACCCAAGCTCAGAGGATGAGAGAGACCACCCGTGGAGGGTGAGAAGGGAATTTTTATATATATATAAAACATCTCATTCTCACGTTTAGCTTACATAGACCTAACATTAGACTTAATTTACTTTATTTACTTGTTGCAAAATACTGTTTTTAACTTGCATTGTTTCAAAATGAGCTTCATGTAGCACCGAGGCTTAAAACAATTTCTTAATGTAGTATAGTTAATTATTTTTAAGTCTTTCATACTGCTGCTAATTGATATGTACTGGACAGCGCCTATTAGTCGCTATATGATTCATTGTGTCCAGAAAACCTTTTTATTTCAATACAGGACGAGCAGAAATCTGTCACGAGAATATTAGTAGCGCCATGATTTGTTATCAGATATACTATTAAATACGACTTAAAATAAAGATTAGAAATTAGATTCTCCTTGATACAAATCTATAAACAGTTTAGTTTCTGTTAGATCTGTCAAGATGCAAGAATGGGTGAATTTCTATTTATATTGGTCAATCGTTTTATTTTAACCCAAGCCACTACTGAGGCACTGGGGTCATGTTTCTTGACACAGGCAAAAGAAGGTTCAATGTCCAAACTTATTGATTGTTCTTTGTGATTTATTTTCCTCTTTTACCAAACAATTACAGAGATCAAACTTTCCTTTGTTCTCATGCTACCTCTCTTGCTCTGGTAAAAACCATCGACTCCAAACCCAAATGCCTGCTGGTCCTTCACCAGGCCCTTACACTTATAGAAAGTGGATGACCCAGATTACTTCCTGTCTAAATTTAGGAAATAAATAAGAAAAGTAATAAAACAAAAATAAATAAATAAATGAAATCAACAATTATCAACCTACAAATAAACTGTAAATACAAAAAAATAGACATTTAAGAGTAACAAAATTCAAAAGAAATAAAGAAAAATAGGTCCAACAACTTCTATTCCGCCTTTTCTCGCTCTGTATGTCAGCATTACACACACCCGTTGCCATGGCAACCGACAAACAGCTCAACGAGCAGATTACCGATCAAGGGAATCAACACCAAAAACAAACATTTCCCACACAAAAAAGTAGTAAAAACACTAAAACAGGACATTAAAACAGCTGCTCAACTGACGACTTGGTGGGCAGGTTGTCTTAATTTAGTGCTAACGGAACCAAAACACACCGAACTGCGCAGCACATGTTAAGGTTATCAAAGTCAATACCAGGCCAGCAACAGTTAGGCTAGTATAACTGACCCACTGCTCACTTGTTCAATGTTTTCTTTAAATTAAAACGTTTTCCTCACCTGTGAAATCTGAAGCCCTTGTTATCTGTAGCTGTCATAGGGTTGAATTAACTGCTAAACATTGCGTCCTTTTTTCCGATTCTTTGCGTGGTTGTAGTATTTTCCTGACCACCGATATTCCTGACTCAATGGACAGCAATGGTGCATGTGTGGCGCACGATAAGTCCAACAATAGTCCAATAATATGTCCATCAATGCTACTGCCTCATGCTCTGTCCTTCTCTCGCACTTCCTGCTACTCAGCACTAGGTGTCAGGTTACATCGTGTTGCATTCAAAGTTGTCGGAAAAAAGAGTTTTATGCGCTTAATGTCCGATTTGCCATAACTATTTTTTGAATTCGTTGTCGCTAGCTGGGGTGGCAACAGGGGTAGCAAAGCTCTCGTTTGGGGTGGAAACTGCCACCCCATGCCACCCCAGTAGATCCGCCCCTTCTTCTGCTGTTTTGGTCGACCAAAGCAGGAGGGACTTTTGTTTGCATCTCTTTTTTTGTTTGCTGCATTTCATTTGCTTTTTTTGTTTGTGTCTCTGTTTTTGTTTGCTGCATTTTATTTGCTTTTTGTTTGCATCTCTCTTTTTGTTTGCTGCATTTTATTTGCTTTTTGTTTGCGTCATCTCTTCTTGTTTGCTGCATTTCATTTGTTTGCGTCTCTTTTTTTGTTTGCATGTTTTCTCTGTTGCTGCGCATTTGCACATGTCGGCCACCGTAGTTTCAGCTGCTAAAGTGCAGAATTCAGTGACTAACTCGGAAACAGATCGATTGCCCTGCTTTAAATTCCAGTCTTTTGCTTATGTCCTCACTACTGGATCCCAGATTGAAAGTCTGTTTAACCTGTCATTCACAGGTTGTCATTCACAACGAGAGGACCCAAATTTGGGTCCTCTCGTGAATGACAGGTTAAAGGTCTCAAGTATAGATTAGTTTCATTAATGACTGCCTCCATACATTTTAGGGCCTTATCCTTTAAAAGCCCAATATAAGATATTTTGCTGGAATCATCACGGAAAGATTGAGGGAATCGGCCAAAAACTGCATTGGAGGAGGTACCCTCTGTATTTATCTAGTTCTCCAGAAAACAGCCTCCTGGAAGGCAGGCAAGGCAGAAGTAGCGACAGGAGCTGACGAGGTAGGGGGACACACTGGATTAGCACCAGAAGATTGCATTTTAGTACATATTTCTTGGAGTTGACATGACATTTCAGACATGGTTTGAGTTAAGGCAGTCAGCTGATCAGGTATATCCTGGAGACGGTTGCACTGACGGAGAAAAATGAGTATTTAATAAGGAGACTGAGTAGGAGATCAATATGAGGGCGGAAGGGAGATAGAAGTTACTGTAGGTGAAGGTGAGGAAAATCCGAGGAGGGTCATCTATCTGCTGAGACTAAGATCGGCTGCGAGCAGGGGAGCAATACGAAGATCTCCAAACGATATCTTCAGGGTTGGTTGAGAGCAAAAGACTGGAGGGTGGACAGGTGAGCAGGTGATCAAGGATCCAGAGCAGAGNTATATATATATAAACATCTCATTCTCACGTTTAGCTTACATGGACCTAACATTACACTTAATTTACTTTATTTGTTGCAAAATACTGTTTTTAACTTGCATTGTTTCAAAATGAGCTTCATGTAGCACCGAGGCTTAAAAACAATTTCTTAATGTAGTATAGTTAATTATTTTTAAGTCTTTCATACTGCTGCTAATTGATATGTACTGGACAGCGCCCATTAGTCGCTATATGATTCATTGTGTCCAGAAAACCTTTTTATTCCAATACAGGACGAGCAGAAATCTATCACGAGAATATTAGTAGCGCCATCATTTGTTATCAGATAATCTTAAAATAAAGATTAGAAATTAGATTCTCCATGATACAAAACTATAAACAGTTTAGTTTCTGTTAGTTCTGTCAAGATGCAAGAATGGGTGAATTTCTATTTATATTGGTCAATCGTTTTATTTTAACCCTTGTGTTTACAAATTAGGTCCAACCGACCCCACACCTGTAAAACTTGTATCATTTGCCACAGTCCTCCACGTTTGCCTCAGTCCTCGAACGCACAAGGGTTAAATATGCTGTAGGAACCGTAGTTTGACGACCGTTATAAATATCACCACGTTTTGTGAACACAGGGGATTAGCTCAGTTTTTGTCGCTTGTTTTTAGGAATTGCAGCGGCTGCAGTGCGCCGCAATAAAGCTACAATAAAGCTGAAACAGGTGAAGAACCAAACTAGACAGAACCACTTCTGATTGTTTGCCAAGCTAAACATCCAATAAAAGTTCCACCAAGCCACTACTGAGGCACTGGGGTCATGTTTCTTGACGCAGGCAAAAGAAGGTTCAATGTCCAAACTTATTGATTGTTCTTGGTGATTTATTTTCCTCTTTTACCAAACAATTACAGAGATCAAACTTTCCTTTGTTCTCATGCTACCTCTCTTGCTCTGGTAAAAACCATCGGCTCCAAACCCAAATGCCTGCTGGTCCTTCACCAGGCCCCTACACTTATAGAAAGTGGATGGCCCAGATTACTTCCTGTCTAAATTTAGAAAATAAATAAGAAAAGTAATAAAACAAAAAAAAATGAAAAACAATTATCAACCTACAAATAAACTGTAAATACAAAAAATAGACATTTAAGAGTAACAAAATTCAAAAGAAATAAAGAAAAATAGGTCCAACCACTTCTATTCCGCCCTTTCTCGCCTTGTATGTCGGCATTACGCACGACCCGTTGCCATGGCAACCGACAAACAACAGCTCAACGAGCAGATATAGCAGAGATTACCGATCAGGGGAAACACCAAAAACAAACATATCCCACACAAAAAAGTAGTAAAAACACCAAAACAGGACATTAAAACAGCTGCTCAACTGACGACTTGGTGGGCGGATTGTCTTAGTTTAGTGCTAACGGAACCAAAACAAACCGAACTGCGCAGCACATGTTATGGTTATCAAAGTCAATACCAGTCCAGCAACAGTTAGGCTAGTATAACTGACCCACTGCTCACTTGTTCAATGTTTTTTTTTAAAACTAAAACTTTTTCCTCACCTGTGAAATCTGAAGCCCTTGTTATCTATAGCTGTCATAGGGTTGAATTAACTGCTAAACATTGCGTTCTTTTTTCCGATTCTTTGCGTGGTTGTAGTATTTTCCTGACCATCGATATTCCTGACTCAATGGACAGCAATGGCGCATGTGTGGCGCACGATAAGTCCAATAATGGTCCAATAATATATCCATCAATGCTACTGCCTCGCGCTCTGTCCTTCTCTCGCACTTCCCGCTACTCAGCACTAGGTGTCAGGTTACATCGTGTTGCATTCAAAGTTGTCGGAAAAAAGAGTTTTATGCGCTTAATGTCCGATTTGCCATAACTATTTTTTGAATTCGTTGTCGCTAGCTGGGGTGGCAACAGGGGTAGCAAAGCTCTCGTTTGGGGTGGCAACTGCCACCCATGCCACCCCAGGAGATCCGCCCCTTCTTCTGCTGTTTTGGTCGACCAAAGCAGGAGGGACTTTTGTTTACGTCTCTTTTTGTTTGCTGCATTTCATTTGCTTTTTTGTTTGTGTCTCTGTTTTTGTTTGCTTCATTTGCGTCTCTCTTTTTGTTTGCTGCATTTTATTTGCGTCATCTCTTCTTGTTTGCTGCATTTCATTTGTTTGCGTCTCTTTTTTTGTTTGCATGTTTTCTCTGTTGCTGCGCATTTGCACATGTCGGCCACCGTAGTTTCAGCTGCTAAAGTGCAGAATTCAGTGAC